>NC_135784.1:2940000-3110000 GCF_051106095.1 Pogona vitticeps
CAGATCCTGAAGCTGAGGCTCCAGTACTTTGGCCATCTCATGAGAAGAGAAGAGTCCTTGGAAAAAACCTTGATGTTAGGAAGGTGTGATGGCAAGAGGAGAAGGGGACGACCGAGGATGAGATGGCTGGACAGTGTCTGCGAAGCAACCAACATGAACCTGACACAACTCCGGGAGGCAGTAGAAGACAGGAGGGCCTGGCGTGCTCTGGTCCATGGGGTCACGAAGTGTCGGACACGACTAAACGACTAAACACACACAGAATAAGAACATTTTTCTTTGGTGCCAATTCTAAAAGGTGTTGTAAGTCTTCATAGAATTGGTCAATTTCAGTCTCCTCAGCAATGGTGGTTGGTGCATAAACTTGGATTACTGTGATGTTGTAAAGACTGCCTTGGATTCGTATTGACATTATTCTATCCTTTTTAAGATTATATCCCATTACAGCTTTTCCCACTCTTTTGTTGACTATGAGGGCTACTCCATTCCTTCTACGGGATTCTTGCCCACAATAGTAGATATGGTAGTCATCTGAATTGAATTCGCCCATTCCTGTCCATTTTAGTTCACTGATTCCCAGGATGTCAATATTTATTCTTGCCATCTCCTGTTTGACCACATCCGGCTTCCTGGATTACATTCCAGGTTCCTATGCAGAATTTTTCTTTGCAGCATTGGATTTTCCTTTCACTTCCAGGCATGTCCACAGCTGAGCGTCCTTTCGGCTTTGGCCCAACCACTTCATTAGCTCTGGAGCTACTTGTCCTCTGCTCTTCCTCAGTAGCATGTTGGACGCCTTCCGACCTGTGGGTCCCATCTTCCAGCGTCATATCTTTTAGCCTTTTGTTTCTGATCATGGGGTTTTCTTGGCAAAGATGCTGGAGTGGCTTGCCAGTTCCTGCTCCAGGTGGATTGCGTTTAGTTGGAACTCTCCACCATGACCTGTCCATCTTGGGTGTCCCTGCACGGTATAGGCCATAGTTTCTCTGAATTACTCAAGCCCCTTTGCGATGAGAAAGCAATCCATGAAGGGGGTGATCGCTATAGCGATTCGCAAAACAGTCATTGCTATGGGGGAATTCTGCTGGACGTCCATTAAGCCAGTGGTTCGCGGACCGTTTAGTCGCAAGACGATTTTTTCCGACGATTGTCGCCTTCCTGAAATGGCTGCCCTATGTTTTCCGGGTCCATGCTTCTCAGGGCAGCTATTTTAACAGCTGATTAGCGCTCGCAAAATAGCTGAGTAGGACCCAACAATGGGATGTGGCTACAAAAGTAGCAAACAGTATTTTTAAAAAGATAACGGTTCCCCTTGACATTTAGCTCAGTTGTGTCCGACTCTAGGGCATGGTGCTCATTCCTGTTTCCAAGCCGTAGAGCCAGAATTTGTCCATAGACAGTTGCCATGGTCACGTAGCCAGCACAACTAGACATGGAACACAGTTACCTTCCCACCATGGTGTACCTATTTATCTACTAACATTTTTACAGGCTTTTGAACTGCTAGGTTGGCAGGAAAAACACTACAGTGGTGCCTCGCTAGACAGTTACTCCGCTTGACCGTTTTTTCGATAGATATTGACTTTTTGCGATCGCTATAGCAATTCGCAAAACAGTGATTCCTATTGGGGAATTTCGCTGAGCAATGTTTGGTTCCTGCTTCGCAAACCGATTTTTGCTAGACGACAATTTGCTCTTCGCTAGACAATGATTTTCCTTGGCAGCGATTTCAGTGCAACGGATTATCATCGTGGAAAAAGGAACCACTGTATTTTAGGCATTAAAAGTTTATTCTCCAAATCCTACAAGGTCCTAGTTCCTCTCTATTCAGCGTTGGTTAGGCCTCCTCTTGAGTTCTGTGTTTATTTCTGAATACCAGATTTCAAGAAAGGTACTGACAGATTGGACCAAGTTCAGAGGAGGGCAACTAGGATGATCAGAGGTCTGGAAACCAAGCCGTGGAAGGAAAGATGGAAAGAACTGGGCATGTTTAGCATTGAGAAAAGAAGGGTGAGGGGACATATGATCACGCTCTTCAAAGACTTGAAAGGCTCTCCTACAAAAGAGGGGCAGGATCATCCCAGAGTGCGGGACATGCAAAAATGGGCTGAACTGTACAGAAAGCCAGATTTAGACGGAATCAGGTGAAAATTGTTGACAGTGGAATGACCATGGGATCAATTACTTCATTGGACAGAGGGTTGGAGTAGATGGCTTTACAGGCCCCATCCAACTTCACTATTCAATTCTGTACCTCAAGAGGTGGTGAACCAGCCCTGGAGCCTTTCAAAAGAAATTTAGACAACCACCTGGCAGATATCCTATGATGTGTTTGCCTTCATTGAGCAGGGGGCTGGACTGGATGGCCTCAGATTCCCCTTTGAACTTCATGATTCTGGAACTCTATGGTTTTTTTAATGCTTTCCGAGAACGTCTCACTGTGCATGCGCGACTCAGCCTCTCAGCTGAGGGGCAGGCGCACAGGGAGCCCAGCCTTTGCAAGCAGCTGCTAGCCTTCCTCCCACGATGGGGAGGTGGCAGCAGGAAACGTTAAGGAGGCCAGAGGGGCCGTGGGGATGGAGTGGAGGGAGGAAGGGTGTTGGGGCAGGAGGGGCGAATGAACCAAAAAGTTCATGAACAGGAGATTGAATTGAGGGATGGGATCCTATATACACGGTAGTAAAGTCGGGTGGGTGGAGAAGGGGGACAAATGGTTTTACCCCGTAGGTTGCAGAGGGAGGTGCTTCGATTGGCTCATGACCTACCCCGAGCAGGACCCCCATGGCAGGGTGCAGAAAACCCTGGCCAGAGGAAAATGGCAGTTCTTCTTGCCGAACAGGAGGAAAGAGGTGGACGAAGGCTACCCATCATGTCCCCAAGGCCCGTTCCCTCCAGCGAAGCCACCCCAAGCAGGGCCATGAACACCAAGGCCCCACCCAGGACAGGCCTTTCGACAAAATAGGGAGATTTTTGACAACAGGTTTCTCTAAAAAAGGTCTTCACTGACCAAGGATCTCACTTTTATCAGCTGGACCTTTGGACCGACATGGAAATTGTAAGGAGCGAAGCCACCAAAGGTTTCCATTTGTAATCCCCACACAAATGGGCAAGTAGAACGGTTTAATTGAACACTGAAGGGAACATCTTTACACCTGTGGAGGACAATCCTTAATTTGAAAAAGAAACATTTTTGCCACTTCTTGCTCGCCTCCTTTCTCATTTCCTGAAGTCATATTTTCTTCTCTTCCACAACCTGGGCAACGCCTGCCATCTGGCAGCAGCTGAGATTCCCCCCACAGCCTGGGATCGGGGCCCGAGTGGTCCGGGCGCAAAGCTCTGCCTCCCTTCCTTGGCTGTGGTGTTTTTCCCTTCCTTCCAGATCACTCCCTTGCCTGCCCACAAGTTTAGGAGACGGAGGCACCCCATCCATGCCGGATGCAGGGGAAGAGGGGTCTCTGGAGAGAGAGGGGGCCTGGTGCTCTTGGGAGCATCTGGTGGGGGCACTGGGAGAGACTAGAAGGGGGATTAAGAGGGGCCCTGGGCCTGATCCACCACAGGGCTCTTCTTAGGTTCTTATGTAACTTCCTCTAGGAGAAAGGCGAGAGGGAAAAAGGACACCCTCTCCCACCGTTCCCTCTACAAAAGAACTGGACACCCAGGAGTGGCTCGGAAGGAAAAGCCCCCACGCGGAGCTGCCTCTCACCCCACAGCAGTTAAGGCTGGGTTGAGGTGAGAAGGACTGAGAACTAACATAATAACAACACTCTGCACATGTTCAGAGAGGCAGCATGGTAGATAACCGAATGGGGGATCTTGCAATCTGGGCACTTGGCCCGGGAAACTCACCGGTCGTGTGGCTCCTTCTGGGGCCTTCTTTTGGGAAACCCGAGGTCTCTTCCCCCACCCCACCACTGGGGTTGGCTGGGAGTCGCTTCACAGGCTACGAAACGAAGCGGAGAGAACTGAAGAAGGTGGAGGTTTCACACCCGCTCAGTCCTCTGTCAGGGGCAGAGAAGAAGAACAGGTCGGGTCCAGGCCATCTCCGTGGCCTCTCTGCCCCTCGAGAGCAGCTACGGGAGACCCTGCCCTGCTTTCCTCTCCAGATAAAACAAGGCTTCTCCAGCAATGCCACCAGGAAGCCCCCCCCCCAACACAGAAAGGGAGAGAGAGGAAGAGGGAGGAAATCCCTCCACCCACCCCAAACCCTTTCCTGTAGTGGATCACCAGCCTAGGATCTGGACGGGTGGGGGATCTGGTCGGCCCTTCCCTCTCCCGGATCCAGAGCCACTGCTTTTTAAGGGGGAGGGGGATCCAGAAGAGGCTCAGGAGGGCAAGGCAGGCATTGGGTGGGATGGGAGCCCCCTCGCAGCCAGCTGACTCCCCTCTTCTCCCCCAAAGCCCCATTCCTTGGACCCCTAGTGTCCCACCCTTTGCAGCCCCCTCCCTACGTCCTTGCAACCCCCCCCCCACCAGGACAGGGGGCCTTAAAGTAAGTTTTCCAAGCCTAGACAAAAGGGTGGGATGAGGTGGGGGTGTTGTATGCACGAAGTAGGAATTCGGGGGGGGGGCAGAGAAAGAGCACAGGAGAAAGAGCTCCTTTTTCACCCCCCCTGCCAAACACCCCCAAAAGGCAGCCTGCAGGATCTGGGGAACGAGGGGGGGGGCTCTGGTTGCAAGAAAGCCGAGGAAGAGCCACAGACCTGGGAGCGGGGGGGGGGCGGGGAGGTCGGGATCGAGACCCCTCCCAGACTTCCCATCTGTCCCCCCTCCAAATTTATCCCCCCCTCCAGGAGGAAGAGGATCGGGAGGAAAACAAAACAGGCGCCTCCCCCTCCCCTCCCCTTTGCAAAGCCTTCGCCTCTTGCAGACCGAGCAGCGGGAGGAATGGCCTCATCCGGATTGCAGGGCCTTTGGGGGGGGTGGGGAGCGTTTTGTTTGTTTGCTTGTTTCTTAAATGTATTTCTGCACCCCCTCAGCCCCCCCTTCTCCTGTTCCGCTCCTGCACCCGATTGCTCACCTCCTTCCAGCTCCTCTGGCGGGAAACTCCTTGCAAAGCGGCCTTTTCCCTGGTGGGGGGGGGATCTCAGAGGTGGGGGGGGCAGGAGGACGCCCGACTCCCGTCTTCCCACCTCCGGTTCCGCCTCGACCCACCCTTTGGAGCGGGGGGAGGGAGGGAGGAGGAGGAGGAGGCAGGAGCGGAAGGGGCGGAGCCTCATGGTTGGTGACCACTGTAACCTCAGGCGGATTCCTAGAGAGGAACCCTCTTAGATTAGTGACATTCCGGTTGCCTTGAACAGAGAGAGAAGATTCCTAGAGAGTGAGCGCCCGAGACAAGAAAGCGAGACATGGATTCCTAGAGGGAAAGCACGCAGGAGAAGAGAGACGGATTCCTAGAGGTGACCGGGAAGGTGACCCGGAGGACTGTGGCTTTCAGCGAACATATACTGTACCCTCCCTCCACTTGCTCAATCCCGTCTTGTGGGGATTTGATACCTTGCAGATAACTCTTCTCACATTCCATGTAGCTTCTGTTTTTTTGCCCTTGGGTGTCTTTGAGGTCAAGTATGGAACTGTTGTTCAGATGGGACCAGGGAACATGGTGTTGGCTTTTATGTTAGAAATACTCTGCTGAGATCCGTTGTTCCACCTACTGCGGGAAGGGAAATAGTCCTTTCTCTGTGTGAGGGTTCAAATGGGTCTCTTCTGTTTTGGACATAGACACCAGAGTCTCGGGAGTTGTAAAATCAAATCTGGGTTTTGTTGGAACATTGAACAACAGGTTCTTGGCTTCTAACTCTACTCCAACATTATCTCTCGTGACCAACGGATCCCATGAGGGCATCCAAAGGTTCTTGTTAAACGGATTAAACTCAGAGTCATTCCAGGGACCCTCGGTAAAGGAATTGTTGTCATCCAAGTGCAAAGAGTCTATTCCCGGGTCTATTCGCGGTATGGTCTCCTCATCTCTCCCTTCGGGGTCAAAGGGGTCCTCATCTCTTCGTAAGGGAGCCCACGGTCCAGCCAGAACCCTCTCCAATAGGCTTCCTCCAGCCTCCATGCTCTTCTCTCCCTTTCTTATCTCTCCAGAGCTTCCTTCTCTTCTCTTAACCTACGGCACCACTCACATGCCTCTGATTCCCCCCAATACGAGGGTCGAGGAGGCAGACCTCTTTTCCTTCTGTAGTCTGCCTCCTCCCTAGGAACCCGGACCTTTTCACACTTCCCAGTCCAGGGATGTTCCACCCATATTAACTCCCAACCCCCGGGTATATCGTCCCTTGTCCCTTTTATATCCCCGATTCCTGCCTCCGTGGGAGTTCTGCCCCTTTCTTCTTTTCCCGCCGTTTCCCCTTCAGTCTGGGTGGCTAGAGTTATTTTGGCAAACCCCCGTTCTTGTTTCCAGTGTCCATTCCCCGTTGTACCATCATGACAGGTGACGCAAGTGGGTCTGTTTCCTGTTCTTTCTTAAGGGAGGGCGACACTCTGGTGGGGGATTCCACCCCCTCACCTCGTGTCTCACACTCTGTAGCTCCAATCATCAGTGGGACTGGTAACCCTTATTGGGTTATATGCACCAACACTGTCATCTACAGAAAAGTCAAAGACAAATTATAGCATGATTTGCAGCTACTACCAAAAAAAACCATTGAGAGATAGCAAACATTGTCACATTGTACTAGAAGAAAGGTGACACGGGTGACTGAAATAACTACCATGGCATCTCTCTTATCAGCTGTATCATCATATTGTATCCAAGCCTTGGGAAATCTGTTCTGGTCGTAAATTTTTCCGTATATAATCACCGTACCATGTGGCAGATCAAAATTTTTCTGTCAGAGATTTTAATGCTGCACATTCCATGGAATTCAAATATTCAATGCATTTTATTATTCCTGCTTTCATTTTACTTTCAGAGGAGATCCTGGTTAGTGGAAAAGCAGATCACGGAAGAGGGTGGCAGCCTGTGCTGGATGGGGAGCGAGATCTGGATCCAGGCTAGAGAGGCCTCCATAAGGCCCAAGCGCTGGAGATTTCTCAAAATGAGATCTCTCCAGGTAAGGATCCCTTTGCCACCTGGGCACAGACTGACTGATATTTCTAACGTGCACTGTTTACAGAAGTGGCCAAACCTTCAAAGAAGGTCACCACAAATTAATCTCAAATAATCCAAGACCCACCAGTCAACCTCAGAGCTGTTCTGCAATGCGGGCTATTTATTGCAGACAAAGATCATGGAATGGTACTGTAACAGCCTCCTTATACCTCACAAAAGGGCTATTATGTCACACTCAATCACTCTTCAGTACCACTGCCACCAACCATTCCCTCAAATGAAGCTTCAGGCCAAAGGATGATTTAAAAATAAAAATAAGCTTTATTGTATAGAACAAAAGGAATGGTAAATCACTTGTATGTAAATAATACTTTAATCACTATAATATTATAACAATCACACACATACTCTCACAGACTCTCACTAAATGGCACAGTTCTTATATCACAGTATCTCCAAGCCCTAACCATCCCGATCTCAAAGCCCTATCTCCCTCTCTTAAAGCCCTATCTGACTCTCTCACACCATTCACTCCCCTTATATACCACAGCTCCACCCCTTATGTCCCACCCTCCGTCACGCCATTGGCAGATGACACACAGCTTCAGCAGTGACGGGCAGGTGAGGTCATAGCTGTCTGTAACAATACCTCCCCCCTTTAAAAGTTGTTTTGTGGGGAAAAGCTAAGGTGCTTTTCACCCAAAACAACCGGACACAACATTAAAACATTAATCATTATAAATTAGAACAAGAAAGGTTTGCTGAGAAATATGATTTTAGGATATGCGAATCATTAGACTATTGAGGTATAGATTTACCTTGTGCGTCCGTGTGTTGAAGGGGGGGGGGCTTTCTGGTGCCGTGGTGGGAAAAGCCTTGTTTTCTGGGGTTTTATGGATCTGTATTCGCGAAGGCTTTCACGGCCGGGATGGGCGGGGATGGGGGGGCGGGAGTGGGATGCGGGAGCAGCAAAACCCCTCCAAGAAACACCCCCCCAGACTTCTCTTTCCGCCTCAGCCCCCCCCACCCCGTTTCTGACAAGAGGGTGCACGTGGGGTGGGGAGCAGGGGCTAGCTTTCTCCCCGAAGGGCGCTGGCTCTGCATGTTGTTGTTTTTCTTTGTGTGTGTGTTTGTGTGTGTGTGTGTTTGTTGCGACCCCTTCTGCAAGGAGGAAGGCTTGTTGCAATGCTTCAACTCCCAGAGAGCAAGACCTTCTGCCTCCCCCTTCATCGCCTGGGGTGCGTGTGTGGGGGGGCGCCTTCCCCTCGGATGCCTCGTGTCCCCCCCACGGATCGGTCCCGTGCTCGCCTTCTCTAAGTGGGGAGGCCGCTGGTCCTGGACACTAAGTGGGGGGGGCGCTGGAGGGCTTCACCCCCAAAGGGTTTGATCTGCCTGGAAAAGGGCTTCTCCCCCCCCCGGACGCTCCCTGCTTTCTTTCTTTGGAGGGGGGCCTGAAATACTTGGCGGACCCTGTTTGTGGGGGAAGAATAAGGAGACTCTCGGACCCCCCCCCCCACGTGGCCCTCCCTTCTCCTGTCTGTGCATCCCCCCCAGTTTCAAGCTCCGCCCCTTCCGCTCCTCACCCCCCCTCCCGCCCCTTCTTTCCATTCTGGAAAAGAGGAGAAACCGAGAGCTCTCAAAGGGGGGGGGGCAACAAGAGGAGCCCCTCCCGGGGGGGGGGGTCGAGGCGGAAGCGGAGGTGGGCAGGTGGGAGTCCGGCCTCCTCCTCCTCCTGCCCCCCCTCGCCTCTAGGATCCCGGGGGGGGGGGGAAGGCTTGCTGCTTTGCGGGGGGGGGGTGTAGCGATTTCCTCGCGAGTTTTCCCGCCAGAGGACGTGCAAGGAGGTAAGTAATCGGGGTGGGGGGCGCAGGACCGGAACAAGAGGGGGGGAACTAAGGAGTTGCAGAGATACATTAAAGAAACAAACAAAAACAAAACACCCCCACCCCACCCCCCCAGAGGCCCTACAGTCCGGATGGGGCCCCTCCTCCCGCTTGGTCTGCAAGGTGGGAAGGCCTTGCAAAGGGTGGGGTGGCGCCTATTTTGTTTTCCTCCCGATCCTCCTCCTCTTCCTCCTGTAGGGGGGGGACAGATGGGAAGTCGGGGGGGGTCTCGATCCCGCCCCCCCCCGCCTGAGTAAGATACCCGGACCCTTTGTCTATGTGTGTCAATGGCTCCTCCTCGGCTTTCCTGCAAAGAGACGCCCCTGCTCGTTCCCCAGATCCTGCAGACTGCATTGGGGGGGGGGGAGGTGGAAAAAAGACGGAGCTCTTTCCCCTGTGCTCTTTCTCTTCCCCCATTGCTCCTTCCTTCCTCCGTACAACAACCCCGCCTCATCCCCGCCCTTTTGCCTAGGCTTCGAAAAGTTACTTTAAGGCCCGCTGTCCCGGGAGGGGGGTGCAAAAGAGGGACAGGAAGGTTCCAGAGATTGTGCTATGGGGGAGAAGAGGGGGTCACCTGGGGGCGATGGGGCTCCCCCCCATGCCTGCCCTGCCCTCCTGAGCCTCTTCTCGATCCCCCTCCCCCTTAAGAAGCCCTTGGTTCAGTGGCTCTGGATCCAGGAGAGGGAAGGGCCACCAGATCCCCCTCCCGACCGGATCCCAGGCAGAGTATCCACTACAGGAAGGGGTTTGGGATGGGTAGGTGGAGGGATTTCCTCTCTCTCTCTCTCTCTCAAAGTGCCCCCACTCTTTGGCTCTTCCCCTTCCCCTCCCCGATTAAAATCAAGGAAATGTTCTTCACGACCTCGGTGACTTCTGTAGAAATAGCAGAGGATGCCAGGACTATAATGTGGAAAGAAAGAACAGTTCAACGCTTAACATGGGTAGAACCTCGGGGAAACGCCTAGCTCTCATTCACACAGAGAACTGGGTTGCCTGGAAGTCTCTTATAACCGGATACAGGACAGAGTGGGAAGAAGAAACCAAGTGAATCTAAGATAAAAGAGGGGTTTTGCGCCAACATTCATAGAGGAGCCGGCGGCCCCTTCACACCTCTGTTAGCATCCTCTATGCCCCTCAATGTATATTTATGAAAGATTTCATGCTAGCCGCCTCAGATCTTCTTGATGTTGCCTGTTAATGGGGGGGGGGGGGGGAAAGGATCTGATAAATCTCTTAATTGTTCTGTGGTGCTTCTGGGCCAAACAAAGAGAGATGTGGGGTTTTCATAACGTCCCAGCAGGCTTCAGTCCTGCTTCCAGAAAGAGGCCTGTTACGTTTTCAGTCCGCTGTCCTCTCTGATGAAGTCTGCATCCCCAGAGCCGCTAACCTGGAGCTGACTTCTGAGGGACCAAGAACAAGAAAATACTGTGAATTTCCTCAGAATTTCAAGGACAAGCAAGAACATGGTTAGAACTGTGTGTCACACAACTCTATACTACTGCTTCAATACGTACTGAGCAACCCAAGATTTCAGTGGCCAAAATCAATCACGCAACCACTTCTGGAAAAAGAAAGCATTGCAGATACAACAGAACATCACCCCGCCACCTTCTCTCTCTCTCTCTCTCTCTCTCTCTCTCTCTCTCTCTCTCTCTCTCTCTCTCTATCTATCTATCTATCTATCTATCTCTCTATCTATCTATCTATCTATCTATCTATCTATCTCCCTTTCTCTCTGTGTTGGGGAGAGGCTTCCTGGTGGCATTCCTGGAGAAGCCTTTTTTTTATCTGGAGAAGAAAGCAGGGCAGGGTCTCCCATAGCCGCTCTCGAGTGGCAGAGAGGCCACAAGGATGGGCTGGACCCGGCCTGTTCTTCTTCTCTGCCCCTCGCAGAGGACTAGGGGGTGGCTTCGCTGGAGGGAATGGGCCTTGGGGATGCGATGGGTAGCCTTTGTCCACCTCTTTCCTCCTGTTCAGGAAGAAGAAGCATCATTTTCCTCTGGCCAGGGTTTTCAACACCCGCATGTGGGTCCTGCTCATATGTCCCCTCAGCCTTCTTTTCTCAATCCTCCCACAGCTTGGTTTCCAGCCCTCTGATCATCCTGGTTGCCCTCCTCTGAACTTGGTCCAATTTAATGTATTCGCAAAGGCTTTCACGGCTGGGATCTGATGGTTGTTGTGGGTTTTTCGGGCTTCTTGGCCGTGTTCTGAAGGTGGTTCTTCCTAACTTTAGGAAGAACCACCTTCAGAACACGGCCAAGAAGCCCGAAAAACCCACAACAACCATTGGTCCATTTTGTCAGTACTTTTCTTGAAGTGTGCTGTTCAGACCTAAACACAGAACTCAAGAGGAGGCCTAACCAACACTGAATAAAGAGGAGCTAGCACCTTGTGGGATTTGGAGAATAAACTTCTTTTAATGCCTAAAATAGTGTTTCTCCTGCCAACCTAGCAGTTCTAAATCCTGTAAAAATGTGTGTAGATGAATAGGTACACCACGGTGGGAAGGTAACTGTGTTCCATGTATGGTCACGCTGGCCATGTGACCACGGCAACTGTCTACGGACAAACGCTGGCTCTATGGCTTGGAAACGAGGATGAGCACCGCGCCCTAGAGTTGGACACGACTGGACTAAATGTCAAAGGGAACCGTTACCTTTTTAAAAATACTTCCAAGATCTTTTTTTACTTATAGTATTCCTGAGCCCGGGATAGCCCATCTTATAACTGTGATTGGTTTCTTTCTTCAAGATGCAATACTTTGTTCTATCGAGCCAACACTTAATTAAGTTTATAATCTGGAGATCATGGGGCACTTGGTCAAAAGCTTTGCTGAAGTCAAGATATACTTGTCGGCAAGGTGATGTCTCTGCTTTTTAAGATGCTGTCTAGGTTTGTCATCGCTTTCCTCCCAAAAAGCAGGTGTCTTTTAATTTTGTAGCTGCTGTCACCATCTGCAGTGATCATGGAGCCCAAGAAAGTTAAATATGTCACTGCCTCGGTATCGTCGCCTTCTATTTCCCAGGAGGTGATGGGACCAGTGGCCATGATCTTGGTTTTTTTAAATGTTGAGAGCTTCACACCATTTTTTTTTGTTTGCCTCTTTCACTCTCATTAAGAGGTTCTTTAATTTCTCTTCACTTTCTGCCATCAGAGTGGTATCATCTGCATATCTGAGGTTGTTGATATTTCTTCTGGCAATCTTAATTTTGTCTTGGGATTCATCCAGTCCAGCTTTTTGCATGATGTATTCTAAGTTAAATAAGCAGAGCGACAATATATTGCTTTGTTCTACTCCTTTCCCAATTTTGAACCAATTAGTTGTTCCATATCTAGTTCTAACTGTTGCTTCCTGTCCCACATATAGATTCCTCAGGAGATAGCTACGGTGGTCAGGCACTCCCATTTCTTTAAGAACTTGCCATAGTTTGCTATGGTCCACACAGTCAAAGGCTTTTGCAAAGTCAATGAAAGAGAAGTAGATGCTTCTCTAGAACTCTCTGGCTTTCTCCGTAATCCAGCGCATGTTAGCAATTTGGTCTGGAGTTCCTCTGCCCCTTCAATATCCAGTTTGTACTTCTGGGAGTTCTTGGTCCACATACTGCTGAAGCCTACCTTGTAGGATTTTGAGCATAAATTGCTAGCATGTGGAATGAGTGTAATTGTACGGTAGTTGGAGCATTCTTTGGGATTGGGATGTTGTGATTGGGTCCTTTTCCTGAAGGAGGCGGACCAAGGGATTCGGCGGGAATAATTGCAGGAGTCGATGTAACAGTCAAAAACGGATTGGTTTTATTAACTTTTTCATCAAGTAACTCTGGACGGGTCCGGCAACTCTTCATTCGTTAACAAGTTCTACTTCTTGGGTTTTGCCCCAGGCATTACATCTTTGTTTCTTACTGTTTCTTCCCCCCAAAACGAGTGATTGCGTTCGGACTCGCTACCGACGCAGTCAGAACTGAGCAGGAAGTCCTGCAACAAGGATGGACCACGACCGACCCCTCCAGCCTGGGTAGAAAAGGGCTGGCTCCACCAAGGGTTTCCCTGTCCATCATAGGGCGAGAAGCCAAACCCACTCCCGGTCTCCATCCCCTTGGGAACTCACAAGCTCCGGCTTTGCTTAATTCTTTCGGTAAAGGCAACAGGCCATCTTCTTTCATTAAATTCGGGAAGTTCTTTACCAGCGTTGCAATTTTCTCCCTCTCTGCTCCCGTCTCTCTCGTTTGTGTGCTTTTCTCTTCCTTTTCCCCCTCTGTCCCTCTCTCTCCTCTCTCCTCCTTTATAACCTCGTCCCATCTCCAGTCTCCCGACTCCTCCCCCCAGTCTCTGGTCCTCTCCGCTAGGAACACCTCTATAGCTTTATTAGCGCCCCCTTCTTCATCGTCTAATTTGATCAATTCGCCCACAGCGCATCCTCCACCTCCTTCCTCTTCAGATGTCTGTGAGGACGGCTCACTTTCCTTCCTCCGCTCACAGATGTGGACTGATTATTCCAATCCTCTGACAAGTGCTGAGTTTTCAAAATTTCCTGGCATATTGAGTGTAGTACCTTAACAGCATCATCTTCTAAGGTTTTAAATAGTTCAACTGGAATGCCATCATCTCCACTGACCTTGTTGTTAGCCATGCTTTCTAAGGCCAACTTGACTTTGCTCTCCAGGATGTCTGGCTCAAGGTCAGCAACCACACTATCTAGGTTGTCCGGGATATCCAGATCTTTCTGGTATAATTCCTCTGTATTCTTGCCACCTCTTCTTGATGTCTTCTGCTTCTGTAACATCCCTATCATTTTTGTTCTTTATCATATCCATCTTTGAACAAAAGTTTCCTTTAATATCTCCAATTTTCTTGAACAAATCTCTGGTTTATCCCTTTCTATTATTTTCCTCTATTTCTTTGCACTGTTCATTTAAGAAGGCCCTCTTGTCTCTCCATGCTATTCTTTGGAAGTCTGTGTTGAGTTTTCTGTAACTTTCCCTATCTCCCTTGCATTTGGTTTCCCTTCTCTTCTCTGCTATTTTAGGCCTTGCTGGACAGCCACTTTGCTTTCTTGCATTTCCTTTGCTTTGGGATGTTTTTTGTTGCTGCCTCCTGTACAATGTTACGAGCCTCTGTCCAAAGTTCTTCAGGCACTCTGTCCACCAAATCGAGTTCCTTAAATCTGTTCTTTGCTTCCACTGTGTATCCATAAGGGATTTGGTTTAGATTATACCTGACTAGCCCAGTGGTTTTTCCTACTCTCTTCAGTTTAAGCTTGAATTTTGTTATGAGAAGCTGATGATTAGAGCCACAATCAGCTCCAGGTTTTGTTTTTGCTGATTGTATGGAGCTTCTCCATCTTCGACTGCAGAGAATATAATCACTCTGATTTCAGTACTGCCCATCTGGTGATTTCCATGTGTAGTCGCCTCTTGAGTTGTTGGAAAAGCGTGTTTGTGATGACCAGCTTGTTCTCTTGACAAAACTCTATTAGCCTTTGCCCTGCTTTGCTTTGAACTCCAAGGCCAAACATACCTGTTCTTCCTTTTACCTCTTGACTCCCAACTTTAGCATTCCAATCCCCTAGAATGAGAAGAACATCTTTCTTTGGTGTCAGTTCTAGTAGGTGTTGTAAGTCTTCATAAAATTGGTCAATTTCAGTCTCCTCAGCATTGGTGCTTGGTGCATAAACTTGGATTATTGTGATGCTGAAAGGTCTGCCTTGGATTCATATTGAAATCATTCTATCATTTTTGAGATTATATCCCATTACAGCTTTTCCCACTCTTTTGTTGACTATGAGGGCTACTCCATTCCTTCTACGGCCTTCTTGCCCATAATAGTAGGTATGATAATCGTCTGAATTGAATTCGCACTTTTATGTCCATTTTAAATCACTGACACCGAGGATGTCAATGTTTAGTCTTGCAATCTCCTGTTTGACCACATCCAGCTTCTCAAAGGTCATAGATCTTACGTTCCAGGTTCCTATGCAGTATTTTTCTTTGCAGCATCGGACTTTCCTTCCACTTCCAGGCACGTCCACAGCTGAGCATCCTTTCGGCTTTGGCCCAACCGCTTCATTAGCTCTGGAGCTACTTGTCCTCTGCTCTTCCTCAGTTACATGTTAGACACCTTCCGTCCTATCTTTTATCCTTTTGTTTCTGTTCCTGGGGTATTCTTGAAAGAGATACTGGAGTTGCTTGCCAGTTCCTGCTCTAGGTGGATCGTGTATAGTCAGAACTCCCCATTATGACTTGTCCATCTTGGGTGTGCCTGCATGGCATAGTCCATAGCTTCTCTGAGTTACTGAAGACCCTTTGCCACGACAAGGCAGCAATCCATGAAGAGGGAGTTTTGGTACATATGCACTAATGACGGTGACCGGTCCCACTGATGAATGGAGCTGTAGAGAGAGGATTCTTTCTCTCTCCACAGTAGATGAAACAATGGATCTCAGCAGAGTGTTTCTGACCACAAAACCAACACCATATTCCCTGTTTTCATTCAAAGGTTTTCCCTGCCAGATGTTAATCCAGGATGTCCTGATGTCCTTCCCATTCAGAAATAAAATCAACGAAGTCCTGAGAGATTAGACTGTCCATCATGAACGGATCATTCCGTTCCCACGATTTTCTGGGTGTTAGTGACGGTACCACTGTTGAGTGGGGGAACCACTCGGAACCTCCTGTGATATTCTTAGAACACCCAGACCGGGGTTTTCACTCACCCCCTAAGATTAAAACGCTCCGACAGTCACTTTTGTCGCTTGTCGAAATGCCACTTTGGATTGTTTTGTCCTTAGACGGGCACAAACTAGCCATCCCATCAGAGGGTGAAGAAGAGTTCTCCAATTACTTAAGATCAGTAGAAATTAGGATCAAGTGGGGTAAAAAAATATTTAGACAGAACGTAATAATAGAAAACTAATAACAAACCACAGAGACCAGACCAATACTAAGTAGCATCCGTCCGCCATACTGAAAGAAAAAATCACGTCTCTCCCCTCAGGCTCCTTTTCTCAAAGCCAAACATGCCCAGTTCCTTCAGTTTTTCTATGTTGGCTTTCGGTTCTTCCTTCATTGTTTTGAATCTTCTTCCAGAGTGTCTGTTCTGTAATCTGCTCAAGAACCTTCCCTGAGATCAATGTCAGGCTGACTGGTTTTCAGTTCCATTGTTTCACTTTCTGAAGATAGGGACACGGTCAGCTCTCCTCCACCTGTCTGGCTCTTCACCCCCCTCCCATGATGACAAGAGAATATTAGACAGTGGTTCTGCAGTTTCTTCAGTCAGTTCCTTCAATGTCCATAGATGCAGTTCATCTGGCCCTGAGGATTTGAATTCCTCCAAACAAATAAGGTATTTGTTTTTTACATTGCACTCCTCTTTGATCTCTTTTTCTATCTCCATCAGGTGATGAAGAGGACAACAGGAATTCTATGGAGCCAGTCATTATTTCATTGAAAACAAAACCCAAGTGTGAAGTACCGAAAAAAATCTAAACATTTAAAAGTAGGAAAAGGGAAGAAGGGAAGCCAGAAAAAAGAGAGATAAAGAAAACTCCATCTTCTCCTGCTATTAATCTTGATGCACTTCTGATCAGATTAAACAATCAAGAAGAAGAAAAAAGGGCATACGTTCATAGAAAAAGGAAAGAGCATCACGATGCACAGTGATTGTACTTCACATGAAATACCCCTGAGAGTCGAAAGACAATACAAATGCCTACAGTGTGGAAAGAGTTACAGTCAGAGCAGTGCCCTGAGTAGACATCAAAGAACTCACACTGGGGAGAAACCATATAAATGCATGGAATGTGAAAAGAGCTTCGGTCGGAGTGATGAACTGAGTTCCCATCAAAGAACTCACACTGGGGAGAAACCATATAAATGCATGGAATGTGGAAACAGCTTCAGTCACAGCAGTTCCCTGAGTTCACATCAAAGAACTCACACAGGGGAGAAACCATATAAATGTATGGAATGTGGAAAGAGCTTCAGTCGGAGAGATCACCTGAGTTCCCATCAAAGAATTCACACTGGGGAGAAACCATATAAATGCATTGAATGTGATAAGAACTTCAGTGAGAGCAGTCAGTTGAGTTTACATCTAAGGATTCACACAGGGGAGAAACCATATAAATGCATGGAATGTGGAAAGAGCTTCAGTCGGAGAGATCACCTGAGTTCCCATCAAAGAACTCACGCTGGGGAAAAACCATATAAATGCATGGAATGTGGGAAGTGTTTCAGTCGGAAAGATGAATTGAGTTCCCATCAAAGAACTCACACTGGGGAGAAACCATATCAATGCATGGAATGTGGGAAGAGCTTCAGTAAGATAATTAACCTGAGTTCCCATCAAAGAATTCACACTGGGGAAAAACCATATAAATGCATGGAATGTGGGAAGAGCTTCAGTGAGAGAGTTAACCTGAGTTACCATCAAAGAATTCACACTGGGGAGAAACCATATAAATGCATGGAATGTGGAAAGAGCTTCAGTCACAGCAGTCAGATGAATTCACATCTAAGAATTCACACCGGGGAGAAACCATATAAATGCATGGAATGCGGAAAGAGCTTCACTGGTAGCACTAACACAGCGGAGAAACCATATAAATGTATGGAATGTGGAAAGAGCTTCAGTCGGAGAGATCACCTGAGTTCCCATCAAAGAATTCACACTGGGGAGAAACCATATAAATGCATGGAATGTGGAAAGAACTTCAGTCACAGCAGTCAGATGAATTCACATCTAAGAATTCACACCGGGGAGAAACCATATAAATGCATGGAATGCGGAAAGAGCTTCAGTCAGAACAGTAGCCTCAGTACCCATCAAAGAATTCACACTGGGGAGAAACCATATAAATGCATGGAATGCGGAAAGAGCTTCACTGGTAGCACTAAGTTGAGTTTACATCTAAAAATTCACACAGGGGAGAAACCATATAAATGTATGGAATGTGGAAAGAGCTTCAGTCGGAGAGATCACCTGAGTTCCCATCAAAGAATTCACACTGGGGAGAAACCATATAAATGCATGGAATGTGGAAAGAGCTTCAGTCACAGCAGTCAGATGAATTCACATCTAAGAATTCACACCGGGGAGAAACCATATAAATGCATGGAATGCGGAAAGAGCTTCACTGGTAGCACTAACACAGCGGAGAAACCATATAAATGTATGGAATGTGGAAAGAGCTTCAGTCGGAGAGATCACCTGAGTTCCCATCAAAGAATTCACACTGGGGAGAAACCATATAAATGCATGGAATGTGGAAAGAGCTTCAGTCACAGCAGTCAGATGAATTCACATCTAAGAATTCACACCGGGGAGAAACCATATAAATGCATGGAATGCGGAAAGAGCTTCAGTCAGAACAGTAGCCTCAGTACCCATCAAAGAATTCACACTGGGGAGAAACCATATAAATGCATGGAATGCGGAAAGAGCTTCACTGGTAGCACTAAGTTGAGTTTACATCTAAAAATTCACACAGGGGAGAAACCATATAAATGTATGGAATGTGGAAAGAGCTTCAGTCGGAGAGATCACCTGAGTTCCCATCAAAGAATTCACACTGGGGAGAAACCATATAAATGCATGGAATGTGGAAAGAGCTTCAGTCACAGCAGTCAGATGAATTCACATCTAAGAATTCACACCGGGGAGAAACCATATAAAGGCATGGAATGCGGAAAGAGCTTCAGTCAGAACAGTAACCTCAGTACCCATCAAAGAATTCACACTGGGGAGAAACCATATAAATGCATGGAATATGGAAAGATCTTCAGTCTGAGTCCTCAGTTGACTTCCCATGAAAGAACTCACACTGGGGAGAAACCATAGGAATTTATGGAATGTGGAAAGAGCTTCAGTCTGAGCAATACACTTGCTATACATCAAAGAAGTCACGTGGAATGGAAAGCATAGATGTGCATGGAATGTGGAAAGGGTCTCAGTGTCAATAGTCTCCTTTGCTCGCATCACAGAGATCCCACTGGAGAAAACCATAGAAATGCATGGAATGTGGGGAGAGCTTCAAAGTCATAAGAGTTGTTGACATCGAAAAATTCACAGAAGGAGCAGAACAATCCAGAGAATGTGAAACGCTTCTCCTCAAGTGCTATGGTGCTGAAATGAAACAGATTCACATCCTGGGGAGAAACCATATGAATAATTGGTGTGATGTTCATTTCTCCCTTGTATGGCGTGCTTCCCCTCTAGGAATCCGGATCTCTCATCTCTCTCTCTCTGTTGCAGGAACCAGAACGTCTAATAATCTAAGAGACTTCCTCTCTAGGAATCCGTCTCCCGTCTCACCAGTGGTCCCCAACCTTGAGGCTCCACCCCTTCCGCTCCTCAGCTGCCCCTTCTTTCCGAGAGCTCTCAAAGGGGGGGGGAAGGAAAGAAGAGGAGCCACTCCCAGGGGTGGGTCGAGGGGGAACCGGAAGTGGGAAGCTGGGAGTCTGGCCTCCTCCTGCCCCCCCACACCTCTAGGATTCTCCCCCCGAAAAGGCCGCTTGCGCGCCAGTTTCCCGCTAGAGGACCTGCAAAGAGGTGAGCAATGAAGGGGGGGGCACAGGACTGGCTGGGAGGCTAAGGGGATAGAAGGGTTTGCAATGAGATATGTTATAAAAATACCCCCCCATCGATCCCCAGAGGCCGTTCAATCCTGGTCTGCAACGGGGGAAGGCCTTACAAGGGGGGGGGGAAGCGTCTCTCTTTTATCCTGTCCCTCCTCCTCTTCCTCCTCCTTGGGGTGGGGAGACGTCTGGGGGGGTATCGATCCGTCCTCATCCCCCCCGCAAGACACCCGAGCCCTGTATCAGTGGGTTGTCCTCGGCTTTTTTGCGAGGAGACCCCCCTTCTTTCCCCAGAGCCTGCAGGACCCCCTTTGGGGGGGTGGCCGAGGGGAAAGGATGGGGCATCCCTTCCCCTCAATTTCTCCTTCGTCTACGCACACCCCCCAGCTTCAACCCCCCCTTTTCCTCCCAGGTTGGTTACTTTAAGGCTCCAGGCCTGCAGCAGGGAGGGAGGGAGGGAGAGATTGGTTTGCAAAGGGGGGGCACACGGGTCTGAGAAATAGGGTTTGGGGGGGAAAGGGGGTCAGCTGCTGGCAAGGAGGCTCCCTCCCCCAGGTGCCTGGCCTGCCATCCTGAGCCTCTTCTGGTTCCCCCTCCCCCTCCCTCTTAAGAGGGGGGCTCTTAAGAAGCCCTTGGTTCAGTGGCTCTGGATCCAGGGGAGGGGTGGGGCTCACCAGATCCCCCTCCTGACCAGATCCCAGGCTGGAGATCCAATACAAGAGGGGGGTTGTGGTGGGTGGAGGGATTTCCTCCTTCCCTCCATTTGTATGTATGTGTTGAAGGGGGGGGGCGTTTCTGGTGCCATGGGGGGGAAAGTCTTGTTTTCTGGGGGCTTTTATGGATCTCTTTTTCTCCATCCTGTCGCCCAGTGAGAATACAGATTCTTGGCCTTCTCTGTGAAAAAGTCTCCGAGGCGCCATGCCAGGAACCGGCCACCAGGGGAGGCCAGAGAGCCTTTCTCCGCCGCCGCCCCCCCCGCATGGTAGTGCAAAGCCACGCGTGATTCAGGCCCCCCCTCTTCCGCAACCCTCCCCCAGAATCGCTCAATATTAATACAGTAGATCCTACAGTCGAGTTCGTTTCACAGTGTCGCGGGGGGGAGAGGTGGGGGTTTCCTTTTTCCTGCGTCGGCGGCAGTGCATGATCTGGGTGGGCAGAAAGCCCCCCCCCGCTTCCCCCGCTCCTGATCTTCTGCTGGAGCAGCAAACCCCCCCCACTTCTCTTTCTTCCGAGGCCCTCCCACCTCTAGCTAGGACAGGCTAGCTTTCCGCGGGGAGGGCGCTGGCTCTTCATGATGGGGTGTTTCTGTGTGTGTGTTTGTGAGTAGCGACCCCTTCTGCAAGGAGGAAGGCTTGTTGCAATGCTTCAGCTTGCAGAGACCAAGACCTTCTGCTTCTCCCCCCCTCCCACTGTGGGTCGACCCCGGGCTCGCTTTCCCTCCGGGAGGAGGTGTAAGGAGGCCAGGATGAAAACTTATTTTAACAAGCAATATTATTTTATTCTTCATTCTTATTCATAGTTAATGGGCTATGTAGTCTGTAATCAAAATACCTTGTAACCTTTGTAACAGAACTCCAACAAACTCGTGTAACTTTCCACGCTATAAGATGACATTTCCTCTTGTAATGCCCTTGTACTCTTAGAACATCTTCCTGCATGCCAGAATTACCTTGATCCTTGCCAGACCAGCAATAAGAGAAATCAACATCTTAATGAGATAAGAGGGAAAGGGAAAATATCTCTTCAGACATTCAGGCAACATTTTTGCACACCCTGGGCATATTCTGACTTTAGGTCAAGGGAACACGGGGGGGCACAACGCATATTTACGCATAACCAATGTTTGGAGTTAATTAGCATTTTTAGTCCAATTAGAAGCAGGATCCAGACTTGGGGTTCAGGGAACCAATAAGGGAATTATGTTTTGCTTTATTGCTCTTTGTGCAAAACCCTATAAAATGGCTATGCAATTTTTAATCGATGCCCTTCTCTGCTTTTAAGACCAAGAGTCCGGCTGTACTTTCTAATAAAGATTGGCTTTAGTATCAGCTGCGCGTCTCAGCCTGTTGTCCTTGCCGGAGATTCTGAACTTTAATTTTCAAAGGTAACAGAAGATGCTGGTCCCCTCCCCCGGGGGGGGGAGGAACCCGCTCCAGGCGGGCCACTAAGGGCGGGGGCTTGATAGAGGGGTTCTCCCCCCAAAGGGCTTCAGCTCCCTGCTTCCCTCCCCCGGAGAGTCCGGCCATTAAATGCTTGGCGGACCCTGTTGGTGGGTGAATAATGAGGCTCTCGGAAAGGTCGCTTTGCAACGGGGGGGGGGAGGCGGAGGCTTTCTCACGAGTTTCCCGTCAGAGGACCGGCCAGGAGGTGAGCAATCAGGGTGGGGGGTGCAGGACTGGAACAATGGGGGGGCTAAGGGGTTGCAGAAATACGTTTAAGAAACAAACAAACAAACAAAAAACCCTCTCCCCCCCCCGGACCCTGCAGTCCGGATTGGGGCCCCTCCTCCCGCTCGGTCTGCAGTGCGCCTCCTTTGTTCTCACGATCCTCCTCCCTCCTGGGGGAGGGGCTGAATTTGGAGGGGAGACAGTTGGGAAGTCTGGGAGGGGTCTCGATCCTGCCCTCGCCCCCCTCCGCCTGAGTAAGACACGGGGGGGGGGCTTTCTCTATGTGTGTCAATGGCTTCTCCTTGGCTTTCGTCCGAGGAGACACCGCCTTGTTCCACAGACCCGGCAGGCTGCCTTTTTGGGGGGGCGGTGGTGGCAGAGGGGGAAAAAAGAGGGAGCTCTTTCCCCCTGTGCTCTTTCTCTCCCCCCAATTGCTCCATCCTCCATACAACACCCCCCCACCTGACCCTCCCCTTTTCCTGAGGCTTAGAAAAGTTACTTTAAGGCTCCCTTTTCTGGGGGTGCAGGGAGTGAGTGAGGGGGCTGCAAAGGGGGGGGCATGAGGGGTCCCAGAAATTGTGCTGCGTAGAAGTGGGTGTCAGCTGGGAGCGATAGGGTACCCTGGCTATGCCAGCCCTGCCCTCCTGAGCCCCTTCTGGATCCCCCCCCCTCTCTGGTGTTTGAAGGGGACTCTTCAGAAGAACTCGGTTCTGTGGCTCTGGATCCAGGAGAGGGAAGGGCCGACCAGATCCCCCTCTTGACCAGATCCCAGGCTGGTTATCCACTGCAGGAAAGGTTTTGGGGTGGGTGTGTGGGAGGAGGGATTTCCTCCTCTCCCTTTCTGTGTCGGGGGGGGGCCTTCCTGGTGCCATTGCTGGAAAAGCCTTATTTTTTATCCAGAGAGGAAAGCAGGACAGGGTCTCCCTTAGCCGCTCTCGAGGGGCAGAGAAGCCATGGAGATGGGCTGGACCCAGCCTGCTCTTCTTCTCTGTCCCTCGCAGAGGACTGAGTGGGTGTGAAACCTCCACCTTCTTCCCTTCGCTTTTGGTTCGGTTCTCTCCGCTTCGTTTCGTAGCCTGTGAAGCGACTCCCAGCCAAACCCCGGGGGGGGGGAGAGGAGACCTCAGGAGTTTCCCAAAAGAAGGCCCCAGAAGGAGGGAAACGACCGGTGAGTTTCCCGGGCCAAGTGCACCTTCGAGCCCAGATTGCCTCTCTGAACATGTGCAGAGTGCTGTTATTATTTTAGTTCGCAATCCTCCTCAGCTCAACCCTGCCTTAACTGCTGTGGGTGAGAGGCAGCTCCGCGTGGGAGTCTCCCAAATTTTTCCTTCTAAGCCACTCCTGGGTGTCAGGTTCTTTTGGAGAAGGAAAGGTGGGAGAGAGTCCTTTTTCCCTCTCACCGTTCTAGAGGAAGTTACATAAGAACCTCAAGAGAGCCCTGTGGTGGATCAGGCCCAAGGCCCCTCTTAGCTCCCTTTCCTGTCTCTCCCCGTGCCCCCACCAGATGGTCCCGAGAGCACCAGGCCCCCCTCTTCCCCTGCATCCGGCATGGATGGGTTGCCTCGGTCTCCTAAACTTGTGGGCAGGCAAGGGAGTGATCTGGAAGGAAGGAAAAGAAAAACCCCACAGCCAAGGAAGGGAGGCAGAGCTTTGCGCCCGGACCACTGGGGCCCCGATCCCAGGCTGTGGGGCGAACCTCAGCCTATAGTATAGTACTCAGTCTCAGTTATAGTACAAAAAAGAGAGGTTAGTTACCTGTAGCCATGGTTCTCCACGTGGACCCCTCTGAATTCACACAAATGGGGTAAAATAGCTCCTGCGTGGGTCTTCTCGGAATCTTCTAGAGGAAACGAGAAAGGAGGCGAGCAAGAAGTGGCAAGAAATTTTGTCACAAACCCAGTTCCCCTGTTTGTTCCTCCACACAACCCAGGTTCACTTTCAGGTGTGACATTTATTTTTCAACCCTTTCCGCTGCCACCAGAGGAGTCACTCCTCACTGCATCAAATATGACATTTAAATCAGTTTTCTTCCATTAAACAATGTTTATTAAAATGTTCATAAGTAATCGTGTAAAGTAAATCATGGATGGTCTTGTTTCATCTAATCAATCAACTGTGCTTTAGTAACATTTATAGTTGCTTATGTAGAATCGTGTTAATCCAAGTATTTATTCATTTCTTTTCTTATTCCCTGTCTCTCTATTACTCTTCTCTAACACAACACTGGCCCTAACTGCTGAACCTACTTCATCCCTAACTGAAGTCCTCTCTAACTGCTAACCTAACTCCAAACTCTAACTGCCCATTAACTATCATCCATTCTTCTTAAATATCTTTAGTTCCGCCTCTTCTGTTCACCCATTGGTTGAACCGTCAAGGTTCTATTGTGATGGACAGGAGTGATTCCTGACCTGTCCCTCACAAATGTGTTTTTCTTTTTTCAAATGAAGGATTGTGGTTCCCTTCGACCATGGGTTCCTCAAAGGGGGGGGGGGAATAGGGGGAGCTGCTCCCAGCGCTGCGTCCAAGGGGAACCGGAGTTGGGAATCTGGGCTCCAGCCTCCTCCTGCCCCCCCCACCTCTAGGATCCCCTCCCCCAAGGCTGGCTGCTTTGCAAGGGCGGGAGGGGCGATTTCCTCACGAGTTTTCCCACCAGAGGAGCGGCCAGGAGGTGAGTGATCAGGGGTGGGGGCTGAAGGACCAGGACAGGAGGGGGGGCCTAAGGGATTGCAGAGATACTTTTAAGAAACAAAAAAGAGCCTCCCTTCCCAATTTCTCCTTCGTCTAGGCACCGCCCAAAGCCTCAAACCCCCCCCCCGTTTTGCCCTGGTTTGGAAAAGTTACTTTCAGGCCCCCTTTCCTGGGGGGTGCAGGGAGGGGGGAGGGAGGGGGCTGTAAAGGGAGGACATGAGGGGGTCCCACAAATGGGGCTTTAGGGGAGAAGAGGGGGGGTGTCAACTGGCTGTGAGGGGGCTCCCCCCTCCCTCCCTCCCAATCCCAATGCCTGTCCTGTCCTCCTGAGCCCCTTCTGGATCCCCCTCCCCTTCTCAAGAATCCCTTGGTTCAGGGGCTCTCTGTGTGTGTGTGTCTGTGTCTGTGTGAGTTGCGACCCCTTCTGCAAGGAGGAAGGCTTGTTGCAATTCTTCAGCTTGCAGAGACCAAGACCTTCTGCCTCCCCCTTCCTCGCTGGGCTGTGCGTGTGTGTGGGGGGGTCCCACCTTCCCCTCGGACCCCACGTCCCCTCCACCCTCCCCACCGTGGGTCGACCCCGGGCTCGGTTTTCTCTCCGGGAGGAGGATGTTGGTCCCGGCCATGGGGGGGGGGCTCAGCTCCAGGAGGGCCACTAAAGGGGGGGGCTTGATAGAGGGTGTCTCCCCCCCCCAAAAAAGGGCCTCAGCTCCCCCTGCTTTCCCCCCCCCCGAGGGCCCCTCCTTAAATGCTTGGCCGACCCTGTTGGTGGGGGAAGAATAAAGAGGCTCTCGCACGCCCCCCCACGTGGTCCTTCCCTCTCCGGTCTGTGCACCTCCCCCCCCCCCGCGTTGAGGCTCCGCCCCTTCCGCTTCCCACCCCCTCCTGCCTCACCTTTCCAGTCGCCTCTAGGAATCCATCTCTCTCATCTGGCGCGCTTCCCCTCTAGGACTCCGTGTCTCTCTGATCTCTTTCTTGTCTCGGACGCTCACGCTCTAGGAATCTTCTCTCTCTGTTCAAGCCAACCAGAATGTCTCTAATCGAAGAGAGTTCCTCTCTAGGAATCAGTCTCACGTTGTTTTATGCAATCGGGAGGTGCAAGACGCGGACAGGAGGGGGGGGGGGGGCTAAGAAACGAACAAACAGAACCTCCCCACCCACCCCCAAAGGCCCTGCAGTCCGGATGGGGCGACGCGTGAATCACCCCCCCCTCCCCAAGTGGCCCAGAAGGAATACAGTAGTCGAGTTCCTTTCACAATGTCGCGGTGGGGGGGGGTGATAGGTGGGTTCCCCCCCCTTCTGCCTCTGCGGAGGTGCCTGATCTGGGTGGGCAGAAAGGCCGCCCCTTCCCCGCTGTTGCCCCTTTCGCCCCCCCGCTTCCCCCACCCCTGATCTTCTGCTGGAAGAAATCAACGGAGGGGGTGGGAGCCGCAACCCCCCCTGCAAAAATCCCCCCCAGACTTCTCTTTCCGCCTCCGCCCCCCACCCCGTTTCTGACAAGAGGGTGCCCGTGGGGTGGGGAGGGCTCCCCCCCCGGGGACTCTCCCTGCTTCTTGTCCTGGGGAAGGTGGGCAGCGCAGACCCTGTTGGTGGGGGAAGAATAAGGAGACTCTCGGACCCCCCCCACATGGTCCTCCCCTCTCCTGTCTGTGCACCTCCCCCCCCCCCGCATTGAGGCTCCACCCCTTCTGCTCCTCACCCCCTGCCCCTCTTTCCATTCTGAAAAACAGGGAGGTGAAGGCCGCCCCCCCCCCCGCTAGCATCTCACCTGACCAGTTTGCAGCGTTTTTTAAATCAAAAGTGGAGGCCATCCGCCGTGACCTTTCTCCTTTTTAAAAAACACAATGGATCGAGCAGAGATGTCCAGCGCTCCGTCCTGCCCGGTAATTCTCGACTCTTTTCAGCCTTTGACACCAGATGTGGTGGCCAAGGTGCTTGATCGCTATCCGGCCTCCTCCTCCTCTCTCGACCCTTGCCCGGTTTGGCTAATCAAAGCAGCCAGGCCGGTAACAACTGAATGGGCCACTGCAATAACTAATAGGTCTCTTCAGGAGGGACCAGGTTCCCCCTTGCCCTCAAGGAGACACTCATTAGGCCCATTAGGAAGAAACCAAATCTGGCGGCGGATGAAATTGGAAATTATAGGCCCGTCGCCAATGTTTCCTTCCTCAGCAAAGTGTTCGAGAGGGTGGTGGCAGACCACCTTCAGGCGCTCTTAGACAAAACCAATGCTCTAGACCCATTTCAGTCGGGCTTCAGGCCGCGCTATGGTACAGAGACGGCACTGGTCGCGCTGTTGGATGACCTGTTGAGGGAGGCCGATGGGGGCAACATGTCCTTGTTGGTCCTCCTCGACATCTCAGCTGCCTTTGATACCGTCGACCACGGTATCTTCCTGGGGAGGCTCTCCGAGTTGGGAGTCGGTGGCCTGGCACTTGCCTGGCTCCGTTCCTTCTTGGAGGACCATCTCCAGAGAGTGCAGCTTGGGGAGAGGGTCTCGGCCCCATAGAGTCTCAATTGTGGGGTTCCGCAGGGGTTGATTACCTCCCCAATGCTGTTCAACATCTATATGAGGCCGCTGGGTGGGGTCATTAGGGGATGTGGAGCATCGTGCCATCAGCATGCTGATGACACACAGCTCTACATCTCCTTTCCACCTACTGCAGGAGATGCCGTCCTGTCCCTTCAGCGCTGCCTGGACACTGTACTGGAATGGATGCAGTCGAATGGATTGAGGCTGAACCCGGACAAGACGGAGGTCTTGAGGGGGGGAGACCCTTCCATCAGCGGTATATTGACTCCCTTTCCTTTTGGGGGGACAGCCCTTGCTGCAAAGAGTGAAGTCCGCAGCTTGGGGATACGTCTGGACCTGGCGCTTACCATGGAAACCCAGGTGGCAGTTTGGGGTGGGTGGGTGGAAGGATTTTTCTCCCTCTCCCTTTCTCTCTGTGTTTCGTAGCCTGTGAAGTGGCTTCCAGCCAAACCCCGTGGAGAGTGGGGAAGAGGACACCTCAGGAGTTTCCCAAAAGAAGGCCCCAGAAGGAGGGAAGCAACCAGTGAGTTTCATGGGCCAAGTGCAGTTTCAAGCCCAGATTGCAATATCCCCCATTAGGTTATCTACCATGCTGCCTCTCTGAACAGGTGCAGAGTGTTGTTATTATTTTAGTTCACAATCTTCCTCAGCTCAACCCTGCCTTAACTGCTGTGGGTGAGAGGCAGTTTGGTGTGGGAGTCTCCTAAATTTTTCCTTCTAAGCCACTTCTGGGTGTCCCGTTCTTTTGGAGAGGGAAAGGTGGGAGAGGGACTCCTTTTCCCTCTCGCCTTTCTCCTAGAGGAAGATACGTAAGACCCTCAGGAGAGCCCTGTGGTGGATCAGGCCCGGGGCCCCTCTTAGCTCCCTTTCCTGTCTCTCCCCGTGCCCCCACCAGATGCTCCCGAGAGCACCAGACCCCCCTCTTCCCCTGCATCCGGCATGGATGGGGTGCCTCGGTCTCCTAAACTTGTGGGCAGGCAAGGTAGTGATCTGGAAGGAAGGGAAAAACACCACAGCCAAGGAAGGGAGGCAGAGCTTTGCGCCTGAACCACTGGGGCCCCGATCCCAGGCTGTGGGGGGAATCTCAGCTGCTGCCAGGTGGCAGGCGTTGCTCAGGCTGCGGAAGAGGAGAAAAGATTATTTCAGGAAACGAGAAAGGAGGCGAGCAAGAAGTGGCAAGAAATCTGTTGTTTTTTTTAAATTAAGGATTGTCCTTGGTGGTTCCCTCCCACCACTGGTTCCTCCACAGGTGTAAACATGTTCCCTTCAATGTTCCGATTAAACCATTCCACTTGCCCATTTGCATGGGAATTACAAATGGAAACCTTTGGTGGCTTCGCTCCTTACAATTTCCACGTCGGTCCAAAGGTCCAGCTGATAAAAGTGAGATCCTTGGTCAGTGAAGACCTTTTTTAGAGAAACCTGTTGTGGAAAATCTCCCTATTCTGTCGAAAGGCCTGTCCTCGGTGGGGCCTCGGTGTTCATGGCCCTGCTTGGGGTGGCTTCGCTGGAGGGAATGGGCCTTGGGGACATGATGGGTAGCCTTCGTCCACCTCTTCCCTCCTGTTTGGCCAGAAGAACCACCGTTTTCCTCTGGCCAGGGTGGGTCCTGCTCGGGGTGGGTCATGAGACAATCGAAGCACCTCCCTCTGCAACCTACGGGGTAAAACCATTTGTCCCGCTTCTCCACCCCCCAACTTTACTACCCTGTATATAGGACCCCATCCCTCAATTCAGTCTCCTGTTCCTGAACTTTTGGGTTCATTGGCCCCCTCCTGCCCCAACACCCTTCCTCCCTCCACTCCATTCCTGCGGCCCCTCTGGTTTTCCTGCTGCCATCGTGAGAGGAAGGCTAGCAGCTGCTTGCAGAGGCTGGGCTCCCTGCGCGCCTGCCCCTCAGCTGAGAGGGGGACTCGCGTATGTGCAGTGAGACGTTCTCCAAGGCAGGCTGCCCCTCGGAAAGCATGAGTCCCAGAATCATGAAGTTGGGAGGGGAATCTGAGGCCATCCCGTCCAGCCCTCTGCTCAGTGAAGGTAAACCCATCAAAGGATATCTGCCAGGTGGTTGTCTGAATTTCTTTTGAATGCCTCCAGGGCTGGTTCACCACCTCTTGAGGTACAGAATCGGAGAATAGTGAAGGTGGGTGGGGCCTGTAAGGCCCTCAACCCTCTGTCCAATGAAGGTAGTAGATCCCATGGTCATTCCACTGTCAAGAGTTGAGAAGTTTCGCCCGATTCAGCCTAAATCTGGCTTTCTGTACAGTTCAGCCCATTTTTGCATGTCCCGCTCTCTGGGATGATCCTGCCCCTCTTTTGTAGGAGAGCTTTTGAAGTCTTTCAAGAGTGTGAACATACGTATGTCCCCTCAGCCTTCTTTTCTCATCATTCCATCTTTCCTCCCACAGCTTGGTTTCCAGCCCTCTGATCATTCTGGTTGCCCTCCTCTGAACTTGGTCCAATTTATCAGTACTTTTTTTTTAATATTTAAGAATAGGGATGGAAGGTACAGAAAATATGAGGGGAAAGGGGGAAAAAGGGGGGTTGGGAGATAGGAGAACATAAGGTATACTGATCAATTCATATTGCAGATACAAATCAACCTTTTGCTTTTTCATAATTTGATTACCGTCCTGGTTTTATCTTATCATTTAATTTTAGTTTTCTTCTATGTTACTCCAACACTGTCTGGTAGCTGCTGCCGTTTATACAATACATCCCATCGTTCAGTTTCCTTTTGAATTGAAGATTCTTTCAGCCCATCTGATAGAATATTCCTTTTTTTCACTTCCCATATTTCCACCATAAAATTCTCTGGTTTCAGTGTCTCTGCTTCCTTGAAATTTTTGACATAATACTTTTTAATTTTGGAAGCTGCATAGGTCACTGGACAACTCTCTATCTCATTTATGTTACCTGGTGTCATGCCTAATATAGACGGTTCTAAAGTTTGTATAGCTTCATTTAAGTTTTGTTTAACATCTACTGTCTCCTCTTTCATCCCTCTCATCAAATCTTCTATTTTGCTAAGACCCTCATTCAATTGCTGAAACCCTGTTGTTATTATCCTCTGAATGTTAATCTGCCAATCCTTCTCCATTTCCTGTACCACTGCTCCAAAACTTTGGGATTGAACATACCAAGTCACCATTTGTTCTCTAGAATTCTTGGAGTCTATCTCAGACTTTGGGGTTTGTAATACTATGCCCTTAACTACGACAATCACCCCTTAGATATCCTTCCTCAGTTTCCACAATTTGTCAACAATCCAAACCCCTCATCATGAACCTCCCCTTAGAGCTCCCTCTAGTCTTTGTCCAAGTGTTATAATATAAAATCAACTTTTAACCCAGCAAGTACAAAATCAAATAGAACAGTGGCACAATTTTTCTTCTTCTCCTGAGCTCAGCAAGCTTCTGTTATCAATCACACGCAGTCTGGGATCCGACGTACAAAACAACAGTCACATGGTCTCTAACTGCCCAGTAGAATGTCCTTGAAGCCCGTCTTGTGATTTTCATTAACCCCTTGATGGTCCTTAGCCCAGTCCACCACGTCAGCTCCTTTCTTCTCCCGAATACCAGCAAGTTCTGTTGTTTACAGTTCACAAAGTCCAAGGAAAAGCAAAGAGAAACGTATCCCAGCCGAACTGTATTTACCAGTCTCAGGTCTCTTAACTCCAGTCAGATGGCATTACTGTCTGGGATTTTTTTCCAGAAATATAAGATTTATTTTTTTATCTCACTCCCTCGGCTTTGAAACCAGCCTGCTATATTAAGAGTTCACTTAGAGAAGATTTAGTTTAGCTTTAAGGGCAGACTGATAAGATAAGGCCCGCCTCCGCGTTTCTTCTTTCAGCCAAACGTTTTTCCTTCTTATTTTCAGCTTAGCGAGACTGTTTCATAAATCAGAGGCTTCGGCTTGCTTAGTTGTTATATATTTTAAGCTTACTTTGGTGCTCTCCTCTCCCCCGGGTGAAGGGTTCCTCGCAGTTCAGTGCCAAAAATATGGCGCCCGCTCCGGTCCGTGCTGGGTGATTTCTTCAGAGGAAAGAAGTCAGGGTCTGCCTCCCATTCTTCTCCTTCTGTCGCTCACCATCTGCTTCAGAGAGAATTCTCCTAAACTCTCTTTCGACCCCCATTTCAAAAGGTGGGTCACAGGCCGGAGGGTTCCAGTTTTTCCAGAGAGCTCTCTGGATCTGCTGGCAGCGCCGCAACAAAGCCCCGCCTCTTCTCCTTTATCAGTACTTTTCTTGAAGTGTAGTGTTCAGAACTAAACACAGAACTCAAGAGGGGGCCTAACCAATGCTGAATAGAGAGGAACTAGCACCTTGTGGGATTTGGAGAAGGAACTTCTTTTAATGCCTAAAATAGCATTTCTCCTGCCAACCTAGCAGTTTGAAAGTCTGTAAAAAATGTGTGTAGATGAATAGGTACACCACGGTGGGAAGGTCATGGCGTTCTGGGTCTAGTCTTATTTCACAAATGGACATATTTCACAAATGGTTAGAATCATCAGATACTGTGTTCGCGAAGGCTTTCACGGCCGGGATCTAATGGTTGTTGTGGGTTTTTCAGGCTCTTTGGCCGTGTTCTGAAGGTTGTTCTCCCTAACGTTTCGCCAGTCTCTGTGGCCGGCATCTTCAGAGGACAGCACTCTGTGCTCTGGTGTAGTTGGCTTGGGAGTCCAGTATTTATGGCTGTGGGATTGGCTTTTGTCTTTTTCTGTAGATGGGTGATTAGTGTGTCTTGTTGTGGATGTATTGTTGGTGATAAGCAGAAGAGATTATCTGTTCCTGTGGTTGATGGGTGTTGTTAGCTGGTCTTTTGTGTGTAGTGATCCCCTGTTCTTGTGGCTAGGTAGAGTTTGTTCACCTTTTGTACGCTGTATTTTTGAGAGCTGGGAGCCGAGTTTTGTTGAGCTTCACACTTTCCTCTGCTGGTGCTTGTGGATTTCAATGGCTTCCCTGTGCAGTCTGACGTAGTGATTGCTGGTGTTGTCCAGTATTTCAGTATTTTGAAATAAAATTTCATGTCCTGTTTTAGAGCATATTCAGCTACTGCAGATTTTTCTGGTTGTTTTAGTCTGCAGTATCTCTCATGTTCCTTGATTCTGGTGTTTCCAATATATACCTGGCCACAACTGCAAGGTATTCAGTATACAGTACTCCTGCAGTGGTGAGGGGGTCCCTTCTGTCCTTTGCTGACCATAACATTTGTTGTATTTTTGTGGTGGGCTTCAATACTGTTTGTAGGTTGTGTTTTTTCAAAAGTTTCCCCATGCGGTCCGTGACCCCCTTTGATGTATGGCAGATACTTTATTTGTGGGTGGCTGTTTCTCTTCTTCAGTTAGCTGTTGTTTTCTTGGTTTTTGGAAATCCATTTTGGATTTCTTAACATTGATGTATTAGATAGGTTAATTAATCAGACTTGAATTAAAATGTAAACCATTCCATCCCTTAAGTACACCTTCCTCCCTCTTCTACAACCCATTCGTGAACCCTCCAGCACTTCCTGTAACAAGCAATGAGCATACCATCTGTAGTCCCCGAGCAAGCAGCCGGTGGTTCCAGGAGTTTTCAGAACATAGGAGGGACCCTAAATGTCCTTCCCATTCAGAAATTGAATCGACTAAATCCCGAGAGATTAGCCGGTCTGTTATGAATTCAGTTCCCATGATTTTCTGGATGTTAGCAACGGTCCCGCTGTCAAGTGGGGGAACCATTCTGAACCTCCCGTGATGTTCTTAGCACGAGGTTTTCACTCATCCCTCTGACTTTCATTTCTATCGATTTCCTAAATACTGTCTTTGGATCATTTTGTCCTTAGACGGGCACGGACCAGCTTTCATGCAGGAAGTTGTCCCATCAGAAGGTGAAGAGGAATTCTCCAATTATGTAAGACCAGTAGAAATTAGGATCAAGTGAGGAAAAAATTTATTAGAACTTAGCAAAAGAAAACAAATAAGAGACTAGACCAATACACAGTATAAACTGTTTGCTGCATTGTTTTAAGTTGCATGCAGAGTGTCTGCTTTGTAATCGGCTCAAGAATTTTCCCTGAGATGGATGTCAGGCTGACTGGTCTGCAGTTCCCTGGTTCCCCTTTTTGAAGATAGGAAGAGTGTCAGCTCTCCTCCACCTGCCTGGCTCTTGACCCACCTCCCATGATGACAAGAGGATATTAGACAGTGGTTCTGCAATTTCTTCATCCAGTTTGTTCAGTATCCTTGGATGCAGCTCATCTGGTCCTGGGGATTTGAAATCTTCCAAACAAGTAAGGTACAGTGGTGCCTCACTTAACTATTTTAATTGGTTCAAAAAAAATTGCTATGTGAAAACATTGTTATGCGAAACACCATTTCCCATAGAAGCCTGTGCTGCAGGGTCAGAAGACCAGCAGTCATAAGTTTGAATCCACGCGACGGAATGAGCACCCGTCGCCTGTCCCAGCTCCCGCCAACCTAGCGGTTCGAAAGCATGCAAATGCGAGTAGATAAATAGGTACCACCATGGTGGGAAGGTAAACAGCGTTCCGTGTCTAAATCACACTGGCCATGTGACCACGGAAATATTGTCTTTGGACAAAACGCTGGCTCTATGGCTTGAAGAGCGGGATGAGTGCCGCCCCCTAGAGTCAGACACGACTGGACAAAAATTGTCAAGGGGAACCTTTACCTTTACCTTTACCGTCCTTAAGCGAAAATCCCCATAGGAAAAAAAGTTAAGCGAAACCCATTGAAATGCATTGAAACCTATTTCGATGGGGGGAAAATTCACAAAAATTCAAAAAGACTCAGGACAAAGCCATATTAAGTTAATGAAGGTTTTATTAGGTGCTCTAATGATTCCAAGCATTTTAAACATTTTTAAACATTTTAGAATATTTTAAAAATAGTGAAAACGGGGCTGTCAAAAAAATCGTTAAGCGAAACAAGGGGACCAAAAACCTAATCATTAAGCGAAGCATGGTCCTGAAATCATTAAGCGAAAATCGCCCATAGGGAAAATCGTTAAGCGAAGTGCAAGATCGCTCTGAAAAAGGCATCATTAGGCAATTTTTTTGTTATACGAAGCAATCGTTAAGCGAGGCACCACTGTATTTGGTTGTTGTGGGTTTTTCGGGCCCTTCAGAGGACAGCCCTCTGTGCTCTGGTGTAGTTGGTTTGGGAATACTCTGTTGTAGTTTCTTTGGTTGATTGGGAGTCCCAAACAAACTACACCAGAGCAGAGCACAGAGTGCTGTCCTCTAAACATGCTGGCCACAGAGACTGGTGAAACATTAGGAAGAACAACATTCAAAACATGGCCAAAGAGCCCAAAAAACCCACAACAACCATACTATTCTGGCCGTGAAAGCCTTCGCGAATACAAGTAAGGTATTTCTTTTATGTTACACTCCTCTTTAATCTCTTTCTTCCGCTCCATCAGGCAATGAAGAGGACAACTGCAATTCTGTAGAGCCAGTCAGTCTTTCATTAAAAAGAAAACCCAAGTGTGGAACAACAAAAAAATTCTTTACACATTAAAAGGAGGAAAAGGGAAGAAGGGAAGCAAGGAAAAAAAAGAGATAAAGAAAACTCCAGCTTCGACAGCTATAGAACTTGATGCACTTCTGATCAGGTGAAAAAATCGACAAGGAAAAGAAAGGACAAAAGTTTCCCTGGGCAGATAAACATTCAAGGGTTCCTCAGATGAAAGTGGACTTCACATAGTTTACCTAGAGGAGAAACGAAGTCAATGCATAGAAAAAGGAAAGAGCATAATGATGCACAGTGATTGTACTTCAAGTGACAAATCCCTGAGCGGTGAGACAATACAAATGCCTACAGCATGGAAAGAGATTCAGTAAGAGCACTACGTTCAGTTGCCATCAAAGAACTCACACTTGGGAGAAACCTTATAAATGCATGGAATGTGGAAAGAGCTTCCGGTGTAGCAGTCAGTTGAGTTTACATCTAAGAATTCACACTGAGGAGAAACCATATAAACCCATGGAATGTGAGAAGACGTTCAGTGAAAGCAGTACGCTTAGACCACATCAAAGAACTCACACTGGGGAGAAACCATATAAATGCATGGAATGTGGAAAGAGCTTCAGTCAGAGCAGTACCCTGAGTTCACATCAAAGAACTCACACTGGGGAGAAACATTATAAATGCATGGAATGTGGAAAGAGCTTCAGTCAGAGCAGTACCCTGAGTTCACATCAAAGAACTCACACTGGGGAGAAATCATATAAATGCATGGAATGTGGGAAGAGCTTTATTCAGAGCATTCAACTGAGTTCACATCAAAGAATTCACACTGGGGAGAAACCATATAAATGCACGGAATGTGGGAAGAGCTTTATTCAGAGCATTCAACTGAGTTCACATCAAAGAACTCACACTGGGGAGAAACCATATAAATGCATAGAATGTGGAAAGAGCTTCAGTCAGAGCAGTGTCCTGAGTAGACATCAAAGAACTCACACTGGGGAGAAACCATATAAATGCATGGAATGTGGAAAGAGCTTCAGTCGACAAGTGCACTTGATTCCCATCAAAGAATTCACACAGGGGAGAAACCATATAAATGTATGGAATGTGGAAAGACCTTCAGTCAGAGCGGTACCCTGAGTTCACATCAGAGAACTCACACTGGAGCGAAACCTTATAGATGCATGGAATGTGGGAAGACTTTTAATTACAGCAGTCACCTGAGTTCACATCTAAGAATTCACACAGGGGAGAAACCGTATAAATGCATGGAATGTGGAAAGAGCTTTAGTCGGAGTGATAAACTGAGTTCACATCAAAGAACACACACAGGGGAGAAACCATATAAATGCATGGAATGTGGAAAGAGCTTTAGTCAGAGTGATAAACTGAGTTCACATCAAAGAAGTCACATTGGGGAGAAACCATTTAAATGCATGGAATGTGGAAAGAGCTTCAGTGGTAACAGTACCCTTAAATCACATCAAAGAACTCACACTGGGGATAAACCATATAAATACATGGAATGTGAGAAGACCTTCAGTCATAGCAGTAAACTTAATTTACATCAAAGAACTCACACAGGGGAAAAACCATAGAAGTGCATGGAATTATGAAGTATGAGAGAATCAACTGAAGATGTTTGCTAGAAGAACAATGTTGTGATTTTTCGTCTTTCAGATGTTCATCTTGATGGGCAAAATTAAACATTTTTGTTAGAGAGCTGCCTTTTTCTGGTGAGGATCTTATTGGGAATGACATTCTGATTGAAATTTAATTATTTTGAATGAAAGTAAGCCTTGAAGAAGCTATACAATGCAGCTTTTCATAGTGTGTGTGTATTTGAGCATTTATAAGCTAATTAGAATAAAATCTGTAACCCATCAGTTTGGGGTGGCTTTTTTAATATTGGGAAATGCTTTTTTAGAAATTTAATAGTGTACTTTTTTTAACCATAGGATGAGAATTTTCCTCTGTTTTATTCTTTAAGAATGATGGGATAGACTTATTACGAATTAGACCGGAGTTTGGATGCCTGCAATTTCAAGAAAGCCTTCACATCAAGATCCTTATTCACTTTCTGGAGAAAGTATATTGGTTTTGCTATGAAAAGTGAACAGGAGGGACTAATATATTAATTAGCCATGGGACTTCTACTGTATCCAGGAATGTAACATTTTCTCTTCTGAGTAAAAAGAGAAACTATTTCAGCAGTCAGAAACCACAGAAATTAACCACAAAGTTGAAAAAAGGGACAACCAGAAATCGACACCAGATCATAAAATGAACTGCTTAGAATCTGTAGTGATTTAGATTGGAAAGGCCAGTCTTGGAGTCAGTAATGGGGAAATAAAAGGATGCCTGTGAGGGACACCAGGGGTAACCAGAGCAGAAAAGGCCATTGTTCGGGAAGGTAACTTTGGACAGGTTGGCCTTGAGGGGAATGGTGTCCTTCCATGATCATTGTCTCCAATAAATAACCTGTATTGTAAAACAGCTCTGAGGTTGACTGCTGGTTCTTGCATTATTTGTTGTGATCTTCTTTGAAGCTTTGAAAGTTTGACCACTTCTATAAACAGTGGCATGTTAGAAATAACTGTCACAATTTGTGCCCAGGTGGGAAAGGGATTCTTACCTGGAGAGACCTCATTTCGAGAAATCTCTAGAATTTTGTCCTTGTGGACTGTTACCAAAAGAATTAACGTCTCTCAAATCCCACGGTCCAACCAACACCTTTTCGGGTTCGTGGGATTCACCTTCTTCTTCATCAGGAGTTAGAAGGGAGAGGGTCTCCTCATCTCCGATCCACCCCCATAACAGGGATCCCTCTCCTTGGGGTTCAAGCCACAGTCCAGGAAGCAGCCAATCTTCCGCAGCTCCTCCAAATGCCATGCCCGTTTGGTTTCCTGCTCCCGGGCAATCCTTTCCTTTACCTCCCTTATCTTTCTCTGCCACTCTTTAGTCTCGGTCTCACCCCAGTAAGATGGTCTCTGGGGTACGCCCAACCACCCAGGATTTCATCCCGGGCCCCTTTTACTCCCGCCTCCACCACTGGCCGTTGTTCCTTTCCCGTCCTTTCCCCATCTGTCTGGGTGGCTACATTTAACCCTCTCTTTACCACCAACAGATCCCAAGTATCTACCCCTTGATGTTTCTGTTGATCTCCTCCAACTCCGGTGTATCTGTACTCCGGTGTTCTTTCTTAGGAAGAGAGGGTGGTGGGGTTGTCTGAGTCTCCCTATTAACTGCAGGGAGCGACGGCACTCCAAAAAACACCTCCTGTCTCTGCTCTGGGGCTCCACACATGGGTCAGCAGTGTGGTTATGTTCGCGTACGCTGGTGTGAACTGGTGGTAATAGTTCATGAAGCCGAGAAACTGCTGCACATCCTTACAATTCCAGGGCTTCTGCCAGGTCTGAACCAACTATTTTCTTTGGGTCTATCTGGATCCCAATGTGACCTAGGAACTCGACTTCCTGCAAGTTGAAGTCACACTTCTGCAGCTTGGCATAGAGTCGGTGGTCTCATAATCATCGTAAGACCTGACAAATGTGTTCCATGTGCTGAGCAGGGTCTTGGGAGTAAATCAAAATGTCATCCAGATATATGATCACAAAGTGTTCAAGCCGGTCCCAAAAGATGATGTTCATGAACTGCTGGAACACAGCTGGAGCATTGGTTAGACCAATGGCAGGGGGTAATGGTCTCAAATGGTTATTTTATTCAAAGCCCGGTAGTCATTGCAGGGGCAAAGCTCTCCACCCTTCCTCTTAACAAAAATAATGGTTTTTATCAAGAAAGGCCCGCAAGGCAGTGAGTTCTGGTTCAGCCATAGGGTAGATCCGCGCCACAGGAAGGGGTGCCCCAGGCACCAAATTTATAGCACAATTGTAAGGTCGGTGCCTGGGTAGCTGGTCAGCCCCCTTCTCCTTAAAGACTTCAGCAAAGTCCTTGTATTCCAAGGGTATCATGGGACTATCTGTTGACTGTGCTGCAGCCAAGGTAGCCGGTGGACCCAGATCCAGACACGAGTCCCTGAAACGCAACTCCCCTTGTATCCAATCCATTAGGGGGTTATGTGTTTGGAGCCAGGAAAGTCCCAGAATAAGTGGGAAACACGGCATGTATACAACATTGAATTGTAGTTGTTCCTGATGGTGTTGGACCTGGAGGTGGGTTTCCTGGGTCACTGGGCCACAGAGGAGGAAACACCCATCTATGAACTCAACTAGGGTCATGATCTCTTTATCCTGTATGGGGATCCGGTGTTGTTTCACAAAGGCTGTGTTAATGAAACAATGGTCGGCCCCAGAATCGACCCTGGCATAAACAGCCAACACCCATCCGGTAAGCAAAGTTTCACTGGCACAAGGAAAGGACCCTGGATATTAACATAGGATTCAGGGGACCCAGCTAAGTGCCCCACGTCTGGGGGTCGAATCAGACGTGGGGCAAATCTTTTACTGATGGTGGTAGCGCAGAGCTGGGGTGCGCTACTTGACCAAGCAGCCAGACGCAAAGTGTCCTGCTCCTCCACAATACAGGCAGAGAATCTAGGAGCAGTGTTGTGTTTTTTCCTCAGGGGTGAGGTGTGGCCGAGCAGCCCCTAACTGCATGGGCTCCTCTTGTCTAGTGTTGGTGGGCGTTCGCGTGGCTGCAAGGGATGGGAACCGCCCTGTGCTAGGCGTATGCTCTCCAGGCAGCCATCAATGTGAAGGCACAGCATGATTAGTTCTTGCAGCATATTGGGTCAATCTACATGTGCCAGCTCATCCAGGATCCCATCAGCCAGCCCCTCCATATATTGTTCCATAAGAGCTGCCTCATTCCAGAGCAAGTCTTGAGCCAAGAGTCCGAACTCAGAGGAATACTGGGAGACCGAACCCTTACCCTGTTTCAGGGCCCGAATCTTTCTATTGGCTGTATTTATTAATTAATTTATTTATTTATTCTATTTATATCCCACCTATCTAGTCGATTAAGACCACTCTAGGCGGCTTGTAGCAGCTTGCAAAGGATTAGCAAAAGCTGCTGAGATATGTATGTTTGTTTGTTTGTTCATTTATTTATTTTCTTTTATTTATATCCCACCTATCTGGTCAGTCATGACCACTATGTTCCAAAAAGCCCTGGTAATTGGTTAACAGGGGTGAAGGAGCAAGGAGTAGAGGAGTAGCCCATATAGCTGCCTGTCCCTTGAGACAGTATGACTATGAAGCGTACCTTGGTTTTGTCTGTGGGAAAGTCTCTGGCACGTAGCTCAGTATACAGTTTACACTGTGCCAGGAATGCTGGAAACTCCTCCACCTTTCCTTCAAACTTTTCGGGAGGAAGCACAGGGCACTTGGCCTGGGAAGCAGGATTGGCTTGGAATTGCAGTTGCTGCTGAAGCTGTGCCACTATGAGTGAGAAACTGCACTTGAGTAATGTCAATGCATGAAAACACCTTAAGCGCTGGTAATTAGCAGAGTTCTTCCTGCAAGGACCAGCGTGCCTGCATTCAGAGGGAGCCAAAGAGCATCTGCCGGCCACAGCCCACTGTGTGAAAGGCAGTGGAACTGTGGTTGGGCCCCTGCCAGCTGCCAGCTCTTGTTCATCCCGCATAGATTACTGCAATGCGCTCTACGTGCGGCTGCCTTTGAAGATGGTCAGGTGACTGCAACTGCTCCAGAATCAAGCTACACGGCTGGTGAGTGGTGTGGCCGCCAGGGAACATATCAAGCCGATTCAGTATAAGTTACATTGGTTACCAGTTGCTGCCCAGGCCCAATTCAAAGTTCTTGTTTTGACATATAAAGCCCTAAACGGCTTGGGCCCTGGATACCTGAAGGATTGCCTCCTTCCATTTGAGCCTACCCGGCAGTTACAATCTAGCCAGGGGGCCCTTTTGAAAGACCCGTCCCTCAAGAAGTTCAGAGGGACGGCTTGTAGGCAAAGGGCCTTTTCAGCAGCTGAGATTCGTCTGGCGCCAACACTGCTGAACGGAATGGGCCACGGCTATAATTAATGGGTCTTTCCTTGAGGGCAGATTTCCATCTGCCCTGAAGGACACACTAATTAGGCCCATTAGGAAGAAACCCAGTTTGGCAGCGGATGAAATTGGGAACTATAGGCCCGTCGCCAACGTTTCATTCCTAAGCAAGGTGGTCGAGAGGGTGGTGACCGATCAGCTTCAGGTGCTCCTGGATGAAACACATGCCCTGGATCCATTTCAGTCAGGCTTCAGGCCATGCCATGGGACAGAGACGGCATTGGTCGCCCTGTGTAATGACCTACTGAGGGAGGCTGACAGGGGCAAAGTGTCTCTGCTGGTCCTCCACGATATCTCAGCGGCCTTCGATACCTTTGACCACGGTATCCTCTTGGGGAGGCTCTCTGAGTTGGCTTGGCATTGGCCAGGCTCCATTCCTTCTTGGAGGACCGCTCCCAGAGAGTGCAACTTGGGGAGAGGGTCTCGGCCCCATGGAGCCTCAATGCTGTTTAACATCTACATGAGGCCGCTGGGTGGGGTCATCAGGGGGTGTGGAGCCCGGTGTCACCAGTACGCTAATGACACTCAGCTCTACATCTCTTTTCCACCTACCGCAGGAGATGCTGTCCTGTCCCTCCAGCGCTGCCTGGGGACTGTACTGCAATGGATGCAGGAGAACGGGCTGAGGCTGAACCCGGACAAGACGGAGGTACAGAGGGTGGGTGCCCCCACAGTTGGGGGTTTGGGAAACTCCCTCACTTTTGGAGGGTGACTCTTCCCACCAGGGATGGGGTCCACATCTTGGGGATCTATCTGGACCCGGCGCTCACCATGGAATCTCAGGTGGCGTCAGTGGTCCGTACCGCCTTTTTTCACCTCAGGCGGATAGCCCAGCTGTGGTCCTACCTTGATGTTGGGGCGCTCACTACCTTGGTGCATGCACTCGTAATCTCGAGATTAGACCACTGTAATGCGCTCTACGTGGGGCTACCTTTGAGGCTATTGCGGAAATTACAGGTGGTGCAGAATGCGGCGGCCAGATTACTTAGTGGTGTGAAAAAATACCAACATATTTCACCAACTCTGGCCGCATTGCTGCCCATCCAATTCCGCATCGACTTCAAAGTGTTGATGCCTACCTATAAAGCCCTAAATGGTTTAGGACCTCGATATTTGATGGAACGCCTACTCCCACCAAGATCCACCCGTGTCACTCGCCAGGAGGTGAGGCTGAGGAGCCTAACGCTGAGGGAGGCCCGGAAGGAAAAGACAAGAAATCGGGCCTTTTCGATGGTGGCTCCTCGCCTCTGGAACAACTTACCTCCTGAGATTCATGGGGCTCCCTCACTGGGTACCTTTAAGAAGCAATTAAAAACTTTCGGCAGGCCTTTCCATCACATAACTCATAACTCATGACCTCTTTCTTTTCTCCTTTACTGTTCTATGTTTTGTGTTTTGGCATTGTAATGTAGTGTTTTATGATTTAGAACTGTTTATCTACATTGTTTACTGTATTATTTTTAAGGTTGTTAGCCACCTAGAGTGGTCCTCACTTGACCAGATAGGCGGGATATAAATAAAATAAATAAATAAAATAAATAAATACCTAGGGTAGGCTATAGTGGGCCAGCCCTCCTTCTGTCTCGTTCTGCTCAATCCTCTCTCCTTCATAGAATCAAACAATATAAAAGTCCATCATCAGTCTCAATCCATCATCAGTAAGAGAATAATGGCATAAAAAGAATCCTTTCACATTACACATCCTCCCTTTGCTACCGTCCCCAACCTCCCTCCTTCCTGGTCCATCTGGCGGATAACCATGGACATTTTGGGGGCCGGACCCCCTCTCTCTCTCCGCCCCTCGTTCCCATGAGGGAGATGCGGGTGTTGTGTGTCTTCTGTCACAGGCTCAGAGTGTGGCGTCTTCCAGGAACCTCGTCTCCTTCTGGGCTGTAACCATCTCGGGAAGAGATTCTCACAGTGCTTGAGAAAAACCCTTTCAAAAGTCCTCCAATTCATTCTCTACACAGAACCATTCTGACTCTCCATTTTTATATTTCCCTGATTACATATCCCATTCTCATGACATGCTTCTAGTCACATACCCCCTGATCATGAGTGCCAAATTTAGGAACGTTTGGGCAAAGGGTTTTTGCGTTTGAAGTATCCCTGTTTTACTCCTGTAAATACAAGAGCGGCCATTTTGTAAAGGAGTCGGCCGCTCCTCCTCTCACCCGAAGAAGGAGGTTCCCCTTAGAAGGGACCTCCCTGATCCCAAAGGCCCCCCACCCTTTGTCCCCAGGTGGGGTGAACACCTCGAGGGTGTGGGTCCTGGCCACCATAGGCAAGCTCCTGTACCTACGCTTCCACCGGTCACCTTTCCCCGGACAGAAATATTTCTGGTTGATTATTCTTTTAAGACTAACGCCAACCAGACAAGGTGGGCCACCCAAACATCAAAGAGCCAAACTTAGCTGAAGGCTACGGTTTCTGGTAGAGCCACTCCCTCCCTCTTTCCCTCATTTGGGCAAAATAGAAAAGATTTATTTAGAATTAAGAAAATAAACCATCCCCCATTAAAATAAGAAAAGCTCTAATAAATAAGGCTTTCTGATTTCTGAAGAGTGGCTGGAGTGCTTTTTAACCCCTTAAAACGAAAGACCCTCGTGGCCCAGGGGTTAAACTGCCGTCCTGCAGCCAAAACTGTGCTCAAGACCTGGGTTCAATCCCAGGGAGCTGCCTCGAGGTTCACTCAGCCTTCCATCCTTTCAAGGTTGGTCAAAGGAGGACCCAGCTGGCCCTGGGAGTGGGTGGGGCCAATGGGCAGCCGATGTAACAAAACCATCCAAAGAATATTTTAAGTGCTATGGGGTGGTCTGGCAGCATAAACATGCTTTACTTTTAAAAAAACTTGGGGCGAAAATGGGGGGGGCGGGGGAGGGAGTTTACTCCCCCTCACAAACATCTGGTACATAGATTCCCTCCCCCGCCCCGTTGCCCCCCCATGCTGTGGGGGAGGAGGAAGGGCCTAATCTGGGCCACCTGCCTGGGATGCAGGAGCTCTTCTGACATAAAATCCCCAGAGAGAGGGAGAGGTGATGATGATGATGATGATCCTGATCCCACCCACCCCCACAGAGAGCCCTCAGGCAGCAGCTGCCTTCTCCGGAGCGTGGCCAGGGGCAGCCCTCCAGTCCAGGATCTGGATAGGGAGTCGGAGCCCCTTCCTCTCCCGATGGGGGTCACAAACTTGGGGGTGGTGGTTGTGAGGAAGGTCTCTCTGGGCCACTCCCGGTCTTGGGGGGGGGTTTGAGATTTTGAGAGGCTGCTTCCTCCTAAAGGGTTTGAGGGTGGGAGGGGTCACCAAATAGGACCCCCTGAGAAGCCCCCACCGCCCCTCCAAGGGCCCCCTAAGAACAGGCAAGAAAGGGAAACTGGGGTACTTGCCTCCCCTCCTCCTCCTCTCGAGTAGGCTGCAGAAAAAGGAAAAGACAGGAGAGGAGGAAGGCCCCCCAGGAGGGTGGAGGGGGAGAAGGTGCACCAAGGGTTGGGGAGGGGGTGGCCTCTTTTGAGACCCTGGGGAGGGGTCCAACACATGCCCTTTTGGGGGGGGTCCAGGATCACGGAAGGGGCTCCTCGAGGCCAGGAGCACAAAGGAAAAGGGGTGACCTACCCAGCTGCAGAAAAAAGGCCAGAGGCCTCGTCTTCTCCTCCAGGAATCCAGGCTTCTTCTCCTGCCTTTGTTCTTTTTTTCAATTTGCCTCCTGCCCAAAACTGAAGATTTTTTACTTCTACACGTAAAAAAAAAATTTTGGGCAGAGTGGGAGAGCAAGACCAACGGGGCCCCTCTTTCTGTTTCAGGAAAAGGAGATAAATGGCGAAACCCCTTCTCCCTGGCCAGCAGGTTTGAGCGGCTCCTTCTTTGAAAATAGAGAAAAAGGACGTGAAATGTCAGTTTTCCGTCGTGAAATTGTCCTTTGGGAATGGCTGTGCTTGGTGTGGGTTTTGGGGATTCCCTCTAACAGGCCACCCAAGAAACGGCGGTTGGGGTTCGACCCTCCAATTTCTCTTTTTCCTTTTACAGCTTCCTGGGTCCTTTCCGGGATCCAGGAAGCATTTCTGGGCAGGTGCGCAGGCAGTCTTGGATTGAGGCCGGAGGACCCTGCAGAAGGAGGTCCCGCTGGAGAATCTCAGCAAGAAGCTCTCTCCGGGTAAGGACCCCTTTGCCTTCCTCGGAGGAATCCCCAATACAAGGATCCGTTTTTGTGTTTCTCCCTGCACTGATTGTCTGTCCAGGGGCCATTGCGTGGGTGGTGGGGCCGGATCCTGTGGTCTGGATGGGCTATCTTGGCACCCTTGAGCCAGGATGGTGCCCTGTCTTCCTGTGACATGATGTTTATTTATTTAAAATATTTTTACCACACCATTTGGCTAAATAAAGACCCAGGGCAGCTTACATCATTAAAAAGACAGTATTTAAACTAACAACAATGAGTAAACAAATACTGTTGTTGTTTAGTCCTTAAGTCGTGTCCAACTCTTTGTGAGCTAAGAGTTGGGTCAAATTCATGTTGGTCGCTTCGATGACACTGTCCAACCATCTCATCCTCTGTTGTCCCCTTCTCCTCCTGCCTTCAACTCTTTCCCAACATCAGGGTCTTTTCCAGGGAGTCTTCTCTTCTCATGAGATGGCCAAAGTCTTGGAGCCTCAGCTTCAGGGTCTGTCCTTCCAGTGAGCATTCAGGCTTGATTTCCTTTAGAACACATAGGTTTGTTCTCCTTGCAGTCCAGGGGACTCTCAAGAGACTCCTCCAGCACCACAGTTCAAAAGCATCAATTCTTCGGTGGTCAGCCTTCTTTATGGTCCAGCTCTCACTAGCATACATCACCACTGGAAAAACCATAGCTTTGACTACTATGCGGACCTTTGTTGGCAAGGTGCTGTCTAGGTTTGTCATTGCTTTCCTCCCAAGAAGCAGGCATCTTTTAGTTTCATGGCTGCTGTCACCATCTGCAGTGATCATGGAGCCCAAGAAGGTAAACTATCTCACTGCCTCCATATCTTCCCCTTCTATTTGCCAGGAGGTGACGGGACCAGTGGCCATGATCTTAGTTGTTTTGATGTTGAGCTTCAGACCATTTTTTGGGCTCTCCTCTTTCACCCTCATTAAGAGGTTCTTCAATTCCTCCTCACTTTCTACCATCAGAGTGGTATCATCTGCATAACAGGTTGTTGATATTTCTTCTGGCAATCTTAATTCCATTTTAGGATTTGTCCAGTCCAGCCTTTCACATGATATATTCTTCCATACAAGCATCGGTGGTTGGTGCATTGTGATGTTGAAAGCCCTGACTTTAATTCATTCTGAAATCATTCTCTCATTTTTGAGATTGTATCCCATTACAGTTTTTTCACTCTTTTGTTGACTATGAAAGTTACTCCATTTTTAAAATTTTATTTAGTTATTCTATTTATACCCCGCCTATCTGGTCGAAATGACCACTCTAGGCGGGACTCTTGCCCACAATACAGTAGTAGATAATCGTCTAAATTGATTTCGCCCATTCCCGTCCATTTTAGTTCACTGATGCCCAGGATGTCAATGTTTATTCTTGCCATCTCCTGTTTGACCACATCCAGCTTTGCAAGGTTCATAGATCTTACATTCCAGGTTCCTATGCAGTATTTTTCTTTGCAGCATCAGACTTTCCTTTCACTTCCAGACACGTCCACAGCTGAGCATCCTTTCGGCTTTGGCCCAACCACTTCCTTAGCTCTGGAGCTACTTGTACTTCTCCATGCTTCCTCAGTAGCATGTTGGACGCCTTCCGACCTGAGGTGCTCATCTTCAATCATCATATCTTTTAGCCTTTTGTTTCTGTTCATGCAGATTTCTTGGCAAAGATATTGGAGTGGCTTGCCAGTTCTTGCTCCCAGTGGAGCACGTTTAGTCAGAACTCTCCACTAGGACCTGTCCATCTTGGGTGTCCCTGCAGGGCACAGCCTCTCTGAATGACTCAAGCCCCATCGCCACGAGAAGGCAGCAATCCGTGAAGAGGATTATAATACTAGCAAAGATCTAATGGAGGCAAAACAGGAAAGTTTTGCCTCCATTTGATCCTTGCCTGCAGAAGGACAGCAAAGATGGGACCAGCCTAGGCCTCCAGTGGGAGGGAGTTCGAGAGTCTGGGAGTAACCACAGAGAAGGTCCTCTCCTCTGTCCCCTGTTAGACACAGCTGCAAGGTCAGTGGGACAGAAAGAAAGGCCTCCACTGATGATCTCAACACCCGGGCAGTCTCACAAAGGGAGAGGTGGTCCTTGAGCTAGCTTGGACCCAAGCGGTTTAGTGCTTCGTGGGTTAAAACCAGCACACCAGAAATGGATGAGTAGCCCGTGGAGTTCCTGTCACAGAGGGGTTGTGTGATTTCTGTGACCAGCCCCAGTCAGCCGTCTGGCTACCATGTTTTGAACCCACTCAAGTTTTGAAACACTTTGCAGAAGCCCCTGCCCCTAGAGTGCATGACAGTAATCCAGCTGGTTTGTAACTAAGGCAGACGTCACCAGATGTGGCCAGATCCGGACGCTTGAGGAAGAAGCCCAGCTGGCACACCCATTTGTGTAGAGGCCGTCCTGGATGCCACCAAAGCCTGGGCATTCAGGCTCGGGGATGAATCCAGGAGGACCCCCGAGCTGCACAGCTGAGTTTTCAGAGGGAGCGAAAATCCATCCAGCACAGGCTTCCTCTCTCTTTCTTACAATCCTGGAACAATGAAGTTGGACGGGGGCCTCCGAGGACATCCCATCCACACCCCTTGCTCCCTGAAGGGGTCCAAACCAAAACTGGTCGGACAGAGGGTGGTCCAATTTCCCCTTCAAATGGCTCCAACCTTGGAGCACTCACTGCCTTCTCCTGAGGTTGCAGGTTCCGTTGTTGTACTCCTCAAACCGTTAGGAACTTTTTCCTGATCTTCAACCGAAATCCGGCTTTCTGTTGCTTGAGCCCATTGGGACATGTTCTGCCCGCAATTCCCGGGGAAAGGGAGGAAAAGGGGCCTCAGGAGCTTTTTGGGTTGCCGGAAAAGCTTTCCTCCACTTGGAAAAAAGGGACGCTGCTGGAGAAAGGCTCAGGGAACCAGCCAGCTCCTCACACTGGCCTTTTTTCACGACCCAGGTACCTCCGACCTGAAGGGCTTCCTGTTTTTCACAATTTATTCACTCCCCTCTGGAGAGCAGCCCTGAAACCTGAAGCCCCAGATCTCCTTGCCAGTCCCTTGTAGCTGATGTGGCTGGTCTGCCTCGGTCCAGTCCTCCTTGTGGGGCACTCACAGAGGAGTGGAAATGCCCCCCAAAAAAACCAGCTCTTGGTAGGGGCCTATGGGAAGAATTTATCTTAAATTTAACAGAGGATCTTTGCATATTCTGCTGAATCCTTTCTTTCCCCCCATACAGACCAAGGCATTTGAGCTCAGATTAAACCTTCATGAGCCTCCTGTGTGAGATCAGTGGGTCGAATGTGCAACGAAGCTCCATGTTTTGATGTAAAACTCTTAAAACACAGTTGTTGACATCTGTAATATCTAATGACCATAAACCACTTACCTTAGCTGACTTACTGTGTGAGTGATTAACTAGGTTTGCAAATAGCATGTAGAGTTTTATAGAAGCCTTTGAAAAAGGATAGGTAACCTTTGCAGCTGGGGAGGAGAAAGACTAAACCAGATAAAAGAGTACAGTAGCACCCCCATATCCACGTGATCAAGTACAGTGGAACCTCTACTTAAGAACTTAATCCGTATTGGAATGGTGTTCTTAAGTTGAAACATTCTTAAGTTGAAGCAAATTTTCCCATAGGAATGCATTGAAAACTGATTAATCCATTCCAGCTGTTTTTTGTTCTTATGTAGAGGCACGTTTGTACATTGAAGCATCAGTTCCCATAGGAACTAATGCAAAGCCAGTTAATCCGTACTCTACCACTAGGGGGAGATTTTTTTTAACCTAAGATGACCTAAGGCCTAGGTTCCTAACCTTTGTTACTCTGATGTTTTTGAACTTCAACTCCCAGAAACCCCAGCCAGCACAGTTGGTGGTGAAGGCTTCTGGGAGTTGCAGTGCAAAACTCCTGAGTAACCCAAGGTTAAGAACCAGTGACCTAAGGTAAAAAAAGGGGAGGAAAGTTTTTTTCCCGTTCTTATCTTAGAGCTCCGTTCTCAAGTAGAAACAAGATTTAATGAATGGAGCTGTTCTTAAGTTGGATTGTGCTTAACTAGGGATGTTCTTAAGTAGAGGTTCCACTGTATCCGCTGATTCACTTACTACAAACTTCTGCTGTCTTCTATGACATCCTTGAGGGAATTAGGATTCAGTCCCAGATTCAAAGAGTTTAGTTTGGAAAGGGTGTCCTATTCTGAAGGAAATACCAAGTTGAGCCAAGGGTACAAAGAAGGAAGGAAGGACCCTTGGAGATGATGAAACCGGGTATAATATCCAATGTCTTCCATTACTGTTATGGACTAGGAATAAGATTTCTTTCTTCCTTTTCACTCAGATAAAGAACACAACGGTAAGAACACTCAGGAAACAACTGAGTCGGATAAAGGAAAAAACATTTGGAAATCAAAGAAGACTAATAACGGTCACCAGAGAAGTCCCAGAATCAAAATGTCCGAAGCAGAGGAGAGACCATATAAATGTACAGAATGTAGAAAGAGCTTCAGTCAGAGTGGTCACTTGAGTAGACATCAAAGGATCCACACTGGGGAGAAACCATATAAATGCGTGGAATGTGGAAAGAGTTTCAGGGACAGAGGATCATATAGAAACCATCAAATAATCCATACAGGGGAGAAACCATTTAAGTGCACGGAATGTGGAAATAGCTTCAGTGAGAGCGGTAACTTGAGTAGACATCAAAGGATCCACACTGGGGAGAAACCCTTTAAATGCCTAGTATGTGGGACAAGCTTCCGTCAGAGTAGATATCTACATACACACCAAAGGATCCACACAGGGGAGAAACCTTTTACTTGTGAGGAATGTGGGAAGAGCTTCAGTCACAGAAGCAACCTGAGTGCACATTAAAGAATCCACACGGGGGAGAAACCATATAAATGCATGGAATGTGGAAAGAGTTTCAGTGACAGTGGATCATTTAGAAAACATCAAAGAATTCATACAGGGGAGAAACCATTTAAATGCATAGAATGTGGAAAGAGCTTCAATCTGAGCCGTAGTTTTAATTTACATCAAAGGATCCACACAGGGGAGAAACCCTTTAAATGCCTAGAATGTGGGATGAGTTTCCGTCAGAATGGACATCTACGTGCACAGCAAAGGATCCACACTGGGGTGAAACCATATGAATGAATGGAATGTGGACAATGTTTCAGTGACAGTGGATCATAAAGAAAATATGGAAGGATCCACAAGGGAGAAATGCTTTACATGAATGGAATGTGGAATGATGGTCTACATTCCCATCAAAGGACACTGGGGAGAAAACACATCAATGGATGGAATGTGGGAAGACCTTCAGCTGCTTTGAAATCCAGGGCTTTCTGGTTATGAAATAACAAACATGCTTATTTATTTATATCCATGTGCAGTAAGGCAGGTTATGAGAGTGGGGAGATTCCTTTTGGCCTCCCCGGCGTAACCCACATGGAATAGCCCAGTCGTAGGAGCTGGAGGCTAGGTCACCTCACTGTTTTTGATGGGGGAAAACGAGGTTGGGAAGGGAAGCGGGGATGGGTGGTAGGTAGAGGAGGAAGAGAGAGGGAGGGAATGGGGCAAAGTTGGGGGAGATGATAGAGAAAATCCTGTTTTATAAGGTTCCAGTATGAGTACTTAATATTCTCTTAATATTTTTCACATAAAAAGAATAGAGTATTAATAGTATAATAGTTGTTTACAGCAAAATGTTTCATCATTCAATATAAAGTAGGACCCTCGCATCACCTGGATTGTTATCCACCGTTTTCCTTATCTGCTGCCTGGTATTATTAAAAAGATTTTTTAAAAATCCCTGAAATACCTCTTTCTATGATGCCATGATCAGAACTGGCCACTAAAGGGGATTCCCTCCAAATATAAACCAAGCACTTTATAGAAGTTGTTGATACAAAATATGATTTGTTCTGCCTTTCTCCTTAAAAAGACCCAGGGTAGCTTACATCTTTTTAAGAATGTATTTAAAGCTAAGAACTGTGAGTATCCAAATACCAAAAAAAAAAAAAAAAAAAAAGGATAAAAGGAATACAAGGGTAAAATAATATAACCAACACAAAACACATTGAAACCTGGAGAGGATGAACATTTATTAGCGTTTCAAGAAACCTGATACGAAGAGGGATGATGCCACCATATGACTCCTGGAATAGAATAGAATCGAATCCAATAAATGTGGAAGGATCATACAAGGGGATCCTCGAAGGTCCCATCTCTCCCTGCAGATGACGAGACAAAGCGAGGGGTAGCCAGGCACAGAGATCTGTAGGGGCCCCAGAACAGGCGTCTGAAACCCGAACAGTCCTGGATCCCCCTGATTTCCACACAGGATCCTCCCGAAACCCCCGCTCCCACCCTCTCTCTGCCCGCAGATCATCAGAGAGAAAGCGGGGGAGGGGGTGACGGGTTCTCCCAGCGCCTGGCTCTTGGCCATGGGGGGCGAAAACGGGGGCCTTTCTCCAGCTGAGGGAGGGAGAGGAAGGGGGCTGAGGAGAGGAGGGCACAGCAGTGGGGGGCTGGGAATGTGAGGGGAAGAGGAACTGAGAATCCCCCACATGGGGTCTCCCTCTTCTGCCCCCCCGCCTCCTTGGGATGAATTCTTCCCCCCTCTTTTTTTTGCAGGAAGATAAAAGCCCTCCTTTTGTTTTTTGTTTTTTTGTGTTTTTTTTTTGCAATTTCACACCCCTTCATTCCTTCATAGCTTCGCTGGGGGGAGGAAGGGAAACCATAGCACTAGATGCCACTAGCACTGGAAGGATGTTGCCTCTCCCCTCTCTTTCCCTCCCTCATCCCATCTCTATGGTCGGTGGAGTAACTCCCCCCCTCCGATTTTGTGGGTATTCCACCCTCAGGATCTGGAAGGATGTGGGGGGAGAACGGGGGAGGGGAGTGGAAAGATACAGGGTTGATGAAATGGGGGGAATTTCCAAACCAAGGAAACGCTGTGTGTGTGTGTGTTTTTGGGGCGGGGATGTTTTCTGTGCCCTCAGGTTTGCAAATCCCCCACGCATGTAGCGCTGAGATCCCTCCCCAACCCCCTTGTTGCCCTCCTGTGGATGTTCGGGGTGGATTACCCTTGGCTCTCCTGCGAGGAGACCCCCCCACTCAACTGGGTGTCAGAAGGGAAGGGGGTCCCTGGGCGCCAGGAGGGGCTGCCAAGGGGGTGGGGTGTCAGACATGGGGGCTTCAGGGGGCATCAAAGACTGGAGGGGGTCAGCTGTGGGGGAGGAGGAGGGGTCTGAACCAGGCCACTTCCGTGGGATGCAGGAGCTCTTCTGACACACATACCCCAGAGAGAGAGGTGATGATGATAATTATGATCTTGACTCCCTGGCCTGGGAAAGAGATGATGGAAGGACCTGCAGCGTCCCTGGAGGGGGGGAGAAGAGGGGCTGGTGGGAGGAGGGGTACTAGGCGTGTGTGGGGGGGAGGGAGAGAAGGTCATATCCAGACTGTAAATACACGAGTGGCCATTTTGTAAAGGGAGTCGGCCCCTTCTCATCTCACCCGAAGAAGGAGGTTCCCCTTAGAAGGGACCTCCCTGATCCCAACGGCCCCCCACGCGTTGCTCCCAGGCAGGGTGAGGGGAGGGGGAGGTGCCTATTTTGCTTCCTCCCCCATCCTCCTCCTCTTCCTCCTAGATCTTGATGGTCTCCAGCATTGTCACTGGCCAACCGGCTCAGTGGTGGTGGATTATGAGACCTATGGGGTAAATGTGGAGGAGGGGGCAGATGGGAAGTCTCTGGGAAGGGTCTCGATCCCAAGCAAGACACCCAGGGCCTTTGTCTGTGTGGGTTCGGTGGGAATTCCTCCTTCTTTCCCCACATCCGGGGGGGGGAGTGGCAGAGGGGGAGAGGACGGAGTGTCTCCTGTGCTCTTTCACTCCCCCCAATTACGTTTTCCTCGGTACAACACACCCACCTCACCCTCCTTTTGTCCAAGGCTTTAAGGCCCCCTGACCTGGGGGGTGGTTAGGGGGACTGCAAAAGAGGGACACGGGGGTCCCAGAAATGGGGCTTTGGGGAAAAGAGGGGAGGTCAGCTGGGAGCAATGGAACTCCCCCCCCAATGCCTGGCCTGCCATCCTGAGCCTCTTCTGTATCCCCCTCCCTCCGTAGTGTTTGACAGGGACTCTTAAGAAGCACTTGGTTCAGTGGCTCTGGATCGAGAAGAGGGAGAGGCAGACCAGATCCCACTCCTGACGAGATCCCAGGATGGGGATCCACTACAGGTGAGTGGGTAGATTGGAGGGATTTCCTCCCTCTTTGTGCATGTTGGGGGGGGGGGCTTCCTGGTGGCATTGCGGGAAAAACCTTTGTTTTATTCACAGAGGAAAGCAAGGCAGAAAGAGAAAGAGGCCCAGGAAGGCCACAGGTTTGGGGCAGAGATGGAAAGGAGATCTCTCCCCCCCCAGGAGAGGATCCTCTAGCCAGCTCTCCTGACTGCAAGGAAGAGGCTTCCCAATGGGTGGGGCTCACTCCTGGATGTGCTATTCAGAGCCGTCTGGTTTACAAAAGGCCCCTCCCTCCCAGCTGTTTTCCTTCAACCACTGCTCCATTCTCTGCCCCGCCATATGTAAGAAGGCAGCCCTCCAGAAGGAAAGCCTTTACTCTTCCTTCTTCCCGGGATCTCTCCAGAGGGATCCTTTGGGTTCTTCTCTTCCCTCCCAGTGAGGAGGAGGGGAGACAGAGTCGATCTCTCCTGGTTATTCCTAGGACCAAAAGAGAAGAAATCAGAGGTATTTGTGGGATTCTACTATGTACCACTTGTGATTTTGAAACATGATCAATGCACAATGAAATGTGTTCCACTCCATAGGGCAGGGCTGGCAGTTCTCCAGAGTGACCCACGGACGATGGTCTTTTGTCTCACTGAACAGTTTGAGTGTCCTGCCTTTAAAGAAGAAGAAGAAGAAGACGAAGAAGAAATCTGCACAGTTCTGGAACAGAAAGGGGAAGCTGGTCTACTCTGCATCGTAATTCCTTCCTTCCTTTCTCTTCGTTTAGAGACTTTGGCCTGAAAGGCAACCACAAGGGTTGATTTTCAGGTGGCCTTGACTCCTGCTTCTCTCTTGCAAGGGTCTCTTGCTTTCTGCAGCCGGATGAGCTTCATTTGGTTGCGCTCAAGAGCAAAGGCGCTGCGCCATCCACATGTTCCTTTCTTCCTGTGTGCCCTCCTTGTCTGGCCCAAATGTCTCTCTATTGGTAGAAACCCCTCTTGAAGGCAGCTCCCTCCCTGCACAACTCAGCCCTTTCTGGTTTAATTCCTCAGGAGTAAAAGTTTCCGTGTAAACATAAACGCCCAACTGTACACAGCACCTTTGCTCTCATCTAGGACAAAGAATTCGGAAGCAAGCCATCATCTGTAATTCATTACTTTTGGGTAACAACTAATGTAACTAGTAGTTATGAAGTTACTTCTGGGGGGGAGTGACACATTAAACTTTGTTTGTTTGTTCAGTCGTTTAGTTGTGTCTCTTCGTGACCCCATGGACCAGAGCACACCAGGCCCTCCTATCCTCCACCGCCTCCCGGAGTTGTGTCAAATTCATGTTGGTTGCTTTGGTGACACTGTCCAACCATCTCATCCTCGGTCCTCCCCTTCTCCTCTTGCCTTCACACTTTCCCAACATCAAAGTCTTTTCCAAGGAGTCTTCTCATGAGATGGCCAAAGTACTGGAGCCTCAGCTTCAGGATCTGTCCTTCCAATGAGCACTCAGGGTTGATTTCCTTTAGAATTGATAGGTGTCGCGACTCCCACCTCCTCCTACGTCACCACAAGAGATGACAGGTCACGATCCTTCACACACACACACACTTCGCTGCCACCAACCACACATAAACCTGACACTTCAGACTTAGTATGGATTTAAAAATTAAAATGATGATTTATTGAATACAAACCTAAGATGGAAATCACTGAGTAAACGAATCACTTGTCACACTATATTTCTCAGACCTTAACCCTGCAGTTCTTTGTTATTTAACACTCAATTACTCAATTACCTAACCTATATCTAACCCTCTCACTCTCCAACTCTCTAATTCCCCAACAACAACAACCCTTTTCCCTCTTTGCACACCCCCCTTATATACACAAACTCCACCCCTTTAAGACCCACCTCCTGCCCTGCCATAGGCCAGGAAACTCCAGCCTTAGTCAAGACAGGCAGGTGACGTCATGGCATACGTCACATACCTTCCCCCTTTAATAAGTTGTTTTGTAGGGGAAAGCTAAGGTGCTTTTTCCCCAAAACAACTGCAACCAACATCAAGCATTTCATTTATCAACACAGTTTAATATAACTACAGTATTCAAATATACTTACACTTCTGCCATACAGGTAAATAAAACCATGCAATGCATAACATTTATCATAACACAACACATAACTGTTCAAACATTTTACATTGCTATATACTATATACAGAGTCCATAAGTTCTTTAGATGTCGTCTTCCGGTCTTCTGGATAAGGCGTCAGCCACACAATTTATAGTCCCTCTGACCACCTTAACCTCAAAATCATAGTCCTGCAAAAGAAGCGCCCACCTCATCAGTTTACTGTTCTGTGATTTCATAGTCCGCAACCACGATAGAGGTGAGTGATCAGTGCACAAGGTAAAATGTCGACCCCAGATGTAAGCCTTCAACTTCCGGATCGCGAAGATGATCACCAAACATTCTTTCTCGATGGTAGAAAGATTCTTCTCCCTGGGAAGCAACTTCTTGCTCAGGTACGCCACTGGATGTTGGTCTCCGCTGTCATCCTGTTGGCACAGTACCGCTCCCACACCGGCATTAGACGCATCTGTGTAGATGATGAGCTCTCTGTTGAAGTCAAGAGCATGCAGCACTGGATGGTTGGTTAGAGCATCTTTCAGCCGTCCAAACGCCATCTCACACTCTTCCGACCAGGAAACGCTGTTGCTGCTCTGCTTCTTTGTCAGGTCTGATAAAGGTGCAGCAATCTCACTGAAACCGGGTATAAACTTTCTGTAATACCCTGCCAGACCTAAAAAGGACCTCACTTTCTTTTTAGTGGTAGGTCTGGGCCAATTCAGGATTGCTTCTACCTTGGCCTCTAAAGGTTTGATTAGGCCTCCTCCCACTATGTGACCTAGGTACTTCATCTCTGAGTTACCTAGCTGACACTTACTAGCTTTAACAGTTAAGCCAGCATCTTTCAATCTTTGTAGCACTAATTCTAGATGATGTAGGTGATCTTGCCAGGTGTTGCTAAAGACCCCTATGTCATCGATATAAGCTACTGTGAAGTCACTAAGCCCTTTCAGAGTATGGTCCATGAGCCTTTGAAATGTTGCTGGTGAATTTCACAATCCAAAACTAAGGACTCGAAATTCAAACAGGCCAAATGGACTACAAAATGCAGTCTTCTCTTGGTCCTTAGGATCAATTCTCACCTGCCAAAAACCTTTAGTTAGGTCTAAACTAGATTACCAAGATGGCGACCCGATAGCAGGACGCTGTGTTTTTCCTCCTGCTGGGTCGGCGTTTTTCTTTTTCTTTTTCTCTCTGGTTTCTTTCTCTCCGCTTTTTTGTTTGTTTGTTTGTTTATTTTAGGTTCCATGCCTCCCCTCTCTTGCAGCTGCTTTTTATTTTATCTCTGCTGCAACAATAACAAACGTTACAATTGTTGCTGTTCCACTATCACTGGGAGTAAGAAGAACAACAACAACGCCACCGCGGCTGCAGCCGTTATGGAAACAGGCAGGCAGTCTGGAGTGCAGTGAGTTGCCTGGAAAGAAAAGGATTGTTTTCCAGCACAATAATTGAAGGAATTCATTTTCTTTAATTACATACATTGCAGTGGGAGGTTGCTGGTGCGAGTCGGAAGATCAGGGCCGAGGCAGCCAACCTGTTTGTAGTGAGGTGGAGCTTGGCGTTGTGGGAGCTTCCTTTTCTGCTGCAGGGTTGGAAGAGCTGAAGGGTCCTCTTTGTCTTGGTGGCCTGGCGCTGGGATCTCGGAGACGAGCCCAGTGTGGAGAGGTGCAGAGGACCCCACCTGCCTGGATGGTGAAGCCCTGGAGAGACTGTGGATGCCTGCTGGAGGAGGTGTGGTGAGCTTGGAGTCGGGGACTGAGAGGCTGGCTGAGGACAAGTGAAGCTGGTGCCAGCTTGTGGTGGTGACTCTTTTGCGAACTTTTCTGGGGGGCTGTCTGGAACTGGGAGTCATCAATACCTATGGCCAAGGGAGGTGCCTTTCCAACAGAGGACCCTGGAATGCTTAAGGGGGAATTCTCTGACTGTCCCCCCACTGCCATGTTTCCAGCAGCTCTCCATCAGCTCCCCCTCCTTCAGATTTTATTGCTTGTTTTGCCTCTACTTTTGACTGCTCGGCTTGGGGCCTTCGCCCCCATAAACTCAAAACTATCTCCAACAGCCTCCCTGAGGGAAAGAAGATCTGCGGCCAGTGTGTGGTGGGACAGGTTCAATTGTGTTTGGGAGAAACTTGGGCTTATTTTGTCTATAGCATGTATATATGTATGTATATGTGTATGTATGTGTGTATATATATATATATGTGTGTGTGTGTATATATGTGTACATATATGTATATGTGTATGTGTGTGTATATATGTATATATATGTATATATATATATTTTCCCTTTTTATTATCTCACTGATTATTTAGTTGTATAGTTGATTAATTTTAAATATTGTTAATTATTTGATTTTATGTTAATGTTCACTTAAGTATTACTTGTTTATTTTTTTTACTGTATTTAGTTTATTTCTATTTGACATGGAGAGGAGGGCCTGCCCCCCCAGCGAGGGCTCCAACATCAAAGTGTGATTACGGGGAGAGGGAGATACGGCGCTGGCACAGTGCCTACTCGTGTTAGAAGAACAGTGAACAGATGTTTGAAGGCTGTTCACTGTTCTGACACTGTGACCAACTGCCAGTATCGAGGTAGGCAGTCTAGCTGGCCCTCTACTCTGAGCCTGGTCCTGTTGAATGCCAGGTCTGTATCCAATAAATCCCAGCTTATTCAAGACCTTATTCTGGACGAGGATGCAGACCTGGCGTGCATAACTGAGACCTGGATGGGTGGGGAAGGAGGGGTTCCTCTGACCCTTTCCTGCCCTCCAGGTTATGCAGTCCAGCACCAGGGCAGACTGGAGGGGCGGGGGGGAGGAGTTGCCATTGTTTATAGAAAATCATTAGAGGTTACTAGGCGCTCCTCGGTCCTGAAGCCAGGTCTGGAGGCCCTTCATGTGCGGATTGGGGCTAGGGATGGTATTGGGATCTTGCTGGGTTACCGCGCTCCCCGTGACCCAGCCACCTCCCTACCGGAGCTGGCAGACTTCGTCTCCGCGGCACTGTTGGAGTCCCCGAGACTTCTGGTCCTGGGTGACTTCAACATCCATGCGGAGGCGGAGGTATCCGGTCCAGCTCTTGAGTTCCTGGAAACCATGGCTTCCTTGAACTTATCCCAACATGTCAACGGCCCCACGCACATGGGTGGCCATATGCTCGACTTGGTTTTTTCCACCGAGTGTAATGAGCGTGGTCTGATGGTGACTGACCTTGTGTCAGTCCCCTTGTCATGGTCAGACCATTACCTAATAAAATGTAACCTCACAATGGTGCTCTCCCCTCGGAGGGAGCATGGATCTATTTTGATGGTCCACCCTCGAAGGTTACTGGATCCAATTGGTTTTCAGGATACCATGAGAGGGATTCCAGCAGAACTGTCTGGCGCTCCTGTCGAAGCTCTGGTCGATGGTTGGTTCTCTGCCGCTACTAGGGCTGTTGACACGATCGCACCCAAACGCCCTCTCAGAAGCAGAGCTCGGCCAGGACCCTGGTATAGTCAGGATCTACGAGCGATGAAGCGAATAAGGAGACAGCTAGAGTGCGCTTGGAGAAAGAAACCGACGGACTATAGTAAGATAGCTGTCAGGATCGCAACTAACAGTTACCTAGACAAGGTAAAGGCTTCTAGAAGATCTTACCTCGCTGACCGGATAAGCGAAGCTTCCAACCAGCAGGCGGAACTTTTCCGTATAGTTCGCGATCTATCCGGAATTGGTCAGGGTGAAGGGCCTCCCACTAGCATCTCACCTGACCAATTGGCAGCATTTTTTAAATCCAAAGTGGAGGCCATCCGCCTTGACCTTTCTCCTTTTTTAAATACAATGGATCGAGCAGAGATGTCCAGCGCTCCGTCCTGCCCGGTTATTCTCGACTCCTTTCAGCCTGTAACACCAGATTTGGTAGGCAAGGCGCTTGATCGCTGTCGGGCCACCACCTCTTCTCTCGACCCTTGCCCGGCCTGGCTAATCAAAGCAGCCAGGCCGGTAACAACTGAATGGGCCACTGCAATAATTAATGGGTCTCTCCAGGAGGGCAAGGTTCCCCTCGCCCTCAAGGAGACACTCATTAGGCCCATTAGGAAGAAACCAAATTTGGCGGTGGATGAAATTGGCAATTATAGGCCCGTCGCCAATGTTTCCTTCCTCAGCAAAGTGGTTGAGAGGGTGGTGGCAGATCAGCTCCAGGCGCTCTTGGACGAAACCAATGCTCTGGACCCATTTCAGTCGGGCTTCAGGCCGCGCTATGGTACAGAGACGGCACTGGTCGCACTGTTGGATGACCTGTTGAGGGAGGCCGATGGGGGCAACATGTCCTTGTTGGTCCTCCTCGACATCTCAGCTGCCTTTGATACCGTCGACCACGGTATCCTCCTGGGGAGGCTCTCCGAGTTGGGAGTCGGTGGCCTGGCACTTGCCTGGCTCCGCTCCTTCCTGGAGGACCGCCCCCAGAGAGTACAGCTTGGGGAGAGAGTCTCGGCCCCGTGGAATCTCAATTGTGGGGTTCCACAGGGGTCGATCATCTCCCCAATGCTGTTTAATATCTATATGAGGCCGCTGGGCGGGGTCATCAGGGGGTATGGGGCATCGTGTCATCAGTACGCTGATGACACACAGCTCTACATCTCCTTTACACCAACTTCAGTGGATGCCGTCCTGTCCCTTCAGTGCTGCCTGGACACTGTACTGGAATGGATGCAGTCAAATGGACTGAGGCTGAACCCGGACAAGACAGAGGTCTTGAGGGTGGGTGGCCCTTCCGTCAGCGGCATAGGTGACTCCCTCTCCTTTGGAGGGACGACCCTTGCCGCAAAGAGTGAGGTCCGCAGCTTGGGAATACATCTGGACCCGGCGCTTACCATGGAAACCCAGGTGGCGTCCGTGGTCCGCTCCGCCTATTTTCATCTATGGCAGATTGCCCAGCTGCGACCATATCTTGATCGGGGGGCCCTCACTACTCTAGTCCATGCGCTCGTAATCTCGAGATTAGACCATTGTAATGCACTCTACGTGGGGCTGCCTTTGAGGCTGACGCGGAAACTTCAGATGGTCCAGAATGCAGCAGCCAGGCTCCTTAGTGGGGTGAGAAAACACCAGCATATCTCCCCCACCCTGGCTGCTTTGCACTGGTTACCCATCCGTTTCCGCGTTGACTTCAAAGTGCTAATGATCACTTATAAAGCCCTAAACGGTTTGGGACCTCAATATTTGGCAGACCGTCTTCTCCCACCCAGATCTACCCGAATCACCAGACATAGCCAGCAGGGGCGGCTGAGGGGTCTGACGCCGAGAGAGGCCCGGAAGGAAAAAACAAGAAACCGGGCCTTCTCGGCGGTGGCTCCTCGGCTGTGGAACGCCCTTCCAACAGAAATTCGGCTGGCACCCTCACTGGGTGTTTTTAAAAGCCAGTTTAAAACTTGGTTATTTAAGCAGGCCTTCCCTCCAGTCAATTAAGTCTTTCTCTTTTTCTTTTTCTTTGCTATTCCATCTTGGTAATCCTCTTTAAATTAATTGTTTTAAATTGAAACTGTAGTTGTAATTTTTATGATTTTATATATTTTTATACTGTATTGTTTTATTTTGTAAGCCGCCCCGAGTAGACATGGTCTAGAGGGGCGGGGTAAAAATCAAATAAATAAATAAGCAAGAAATGTACCTACACCCCCCAATGGTTTCTAAGAGGTCATCAAGCCTGGGCATAGGATATGCATCAGGTTTGGTTACTGCGTTTAGCTTTCTGTAATCTACGCAGAACCTCACACTGCCGTCCGGCTTGTCTACTAAAATTACAGGGGCTAACCAAGCGCTAGATGAGTGTACAATAATTTGATCGTTCAGCATGTCGTCTAGCTCTTTGCGAATATTGTCAAAGTAATAACCGGTTACTCTATATGGTGTTACAGACTGAGAAGCATTCCCTGTGTCATTCCTGGGTAGCACTCCCTTGTCAACACCAGGTTTGTTTGAGAACACTTCTTGAGGTTTTGTAACCAGCGTTCTACAACTATTCTGCTGTTCTCTGGATAGAGCAGGGCTGATCTGCACTTCTTGTGGATTGAACTTTTGTGGGCCCCTCCCTTCCCTGAAGGGCAACCCATGTTCCTCCTTATCAGCCACTTCTATTGCAAACTGCATATGGTTGGTCTCTCTGTAATAAGGCTTCAGGGCATTGATGTGAACGACCCCCCTGCCTAACCTTTTCATAAGTTTGGATGTATGAGAGGTTCCTAAATCTGTGATTATCTCAGAAGGAAAACCCATCCTACTCATGTAATTTACTAAGGCTTCTGCTACAGTCTGGGTCTCTATATTACGTAATGGGATCGCTTCTGGATATCTCGTTGCATGGTCTACTATAGTTAAAATAAATCTGTTCCCCCGCTTAGTGGCGTTGGGCAATGGACCTATGATATCCATCCCTAGATGTGTAAAAGGAGTTGAAATCACTGGTAATGGGCATAGCTTTGCTCTAGTTTTATCACAGTTAGAGCCCTGTCTCTGACAAATATGGCATCTTTGACAGAAACTCTTAATATGTTTACCCATATCAGGCCAGTAAAAGTTTTGGGCTATTCTTTGTTTGGTCTTGTTTATCCCCATATGAGCTGAGAAAATGTCTGCATGCCCCTTTTCCAGAATCATAGGGCGATATTTCTCAGGCACCACCAGCTGTCTCTTAACTTCAGGCCCCCCTTTTGAAATATTATTCAGTTTTTCCCTATAAAGTAAACCACCCTTAATAATAAAACGTTCAGGGCACTCAGGTGATAATTCTTTATCAGTCACCTTTCCAAAACAGTCTTTTAAGGTGGGGTCTGCTGTTTGTTCCTTGACAAAGAGGCTTTTCTGAGGTATTTCAACTGAGAATGCCTCAGGTTGTGTTACAAATTTCTCTGGCTCTTGAGAGTCTGTCTCATTACTGGCTTCACTTTGTACTGATTGTAAATGTGTTACCACCAGGGCACCCTTGACATGCTTTGTTAAGTCATTACCAATAAGAAAAGTGGTAGGAATCTCAGGAGACACCCCCACTCTCCACAATCCCTTCCAACCTTGATATTCAATTTTCAAATCAGCTACAGGTAATGAAACTAGTTCTGACCCAATCCCTTTCACAGATAGAGTCTGGTCAGCAATCATACAACTTTGTGGTACTATGTCTGAGTGGCAAATAGAAATTTGAGAACAGGTGTCTCTCAAAGCAGTATAGTCATTTTCAAAAACTTTTATCCTGTCCCCAGCAGATTCCAATATAGCACAATTGGTCTCTATGTAATAACAGTGGACAACTTCAGCGAGAGGTAGCTCCTTCAATGTATCCAATTCAGAGCTCCTAACTGCCTCTGCCTGGGTTTCCATGGTAACAGAACTTTCATTAGAAGAAGCTTGAGGTTTACTCTGAACACAAAATACAGCCTTTGCTTCTTTTACATTAACTTTCTGAGGTGGAATTTCTTTATTTTGCCTTGTATTAAAACATTGTGCAGCAATGTGGCCTTTCTTTTTGCAAATGAAGCAGATTCTCTACCCCCATGCGCTTTTCCCATCAAATCTTTCAAGTTTCTCTTTTCCCTCCAAAACTTGTTTGCTGTGCTGGTCCTGTTCTGAGGGCTTTACACTAAAATGGCCGCCTACTTTAGTCTGTCTCTGTCCATGTTTTCCTCACACCTCTCCCCTCATAACAACTAGGACCCCTTATTTGAGAAATAAAATCAGCTATTTGAGCAGTGTTTCTAACGTCAGTTGGTTTCCGTTCTTGAACTAAAAATTTAAGTTCCCCATGGAGTAAGGAATAAAACTGCTCCAGGCCCACAACATTTTTCAATTCCTGAAAAGTTTTTACATTCTCCTGTTCAAGCCACCGATCTAAACACTTTTCTAAGTTAAAACCAAGTTGGGTATAAGATTCATCTGATTTTTTAGTAAGTTTTCTGAACTTCAGCCTAAGATGTTCTGAATTAATGCCAAATCGATTGTAAACCATTTTTTTGAACTCTGAATAATCTTTACTGATCTCAACTGGCATATCAGCATACACATCAGCCATTTTTCCACTCAGGAGAGACCTCAAAATTATCATTTTCTCTGTTTCCCTCACAGAAAAATCAGCACAACTTCGTTCAAAGATTTTAAGGAAGTTTTCAGGACAATCTCCCTGTTTATATGTAGGAAATTTCTTCAAATCTGATTTTAATAACTGGCTTGGTTCAGTTTAGTTAGGAGGAACTAAGAAACCTTGTAATGAGGGTGAAAGAGGATACTGCAAAAAATGATCTGAAACTCAACATCAAAAAAACTAAGATCATGGCCACTGCCCCATCACCTCCTGGGAAATAGAAGGGGAAGATATGGAGGCAGTGACAGATTTTACTTTCTTGGGCTCCATGATCATTGCAGATGAAGACAGCAGCCACGAAATTAAAAGACGCCTGCTGCATCTTAAAAAGCAGAGACATCACCTTGCCGACAAAGGTGTGGATAGTCAAAGCTATGGTTTTTCCAGTAGTGATGTATGGAAGTGACAGCTGGACCATAAAGAAAGCTGACCACCAAAGAACTGATGCCTTTGAATTGTGGTGCTGGAGGAGGCTCTTGAGAGTCCCCTGGACTGCAAGGAGAACAAACTTATCAATTCTAGAGGATATCAATCCTGTGCGCTCCCTGGAAGGAAAGATCCTGAAGCTGTGGCCATCTCATGAGAAGAGAGGATTCCCTGGAAAACACCCTGATGTCCAGAAAGTGTGAGGGCAAGAGGAGATGGGGACGACAGAGGATGAGATGGTTGGACAGTGTCATCGAAGCAACCATAATGAATCTGACACAACTCCGAGAGGCAATGGAAGAGAGGACGGCCTGGCGTGCTCATGGGGTCACGAACAGTCGGACATGACTAAATGACTAAACGGAAACGTTTTGTTGAAATGCCTGAGACTTCACACATGCATGCAGAGGCACGGGTGCTGATCAATGCCTCGGCGGTCTTGGGCCTGTCCCTACATTCCACCAGGCCCACGCGTGGGGCAGGTCACTGTGCAGACCTGGTGTCCCATGCCGGGCCAGCGAGAGGATGATTTGAAGATTGTGAATCTCGAGTCCCTCCCCTTGTCATGATCAGATCCTCTCCTACTGAAATTTGGATTCTGCAGAATGGTACCCCCTCAGCAGAGAGGAAGGCCGTATTATTAGAGCTGTCCTGAAGACTGATGGCTTCCTATTGGTTTCCAAAATGTCCTAGTGGATAGAAGGTCATCACAAGATCACGCTAAGCAGACCCTCTCCCTGGATCTTGCCCTCACTCAATAAGCCCCCATAAACTCAAAAGAAGGCCTGCCTCCCCTCCAACCCCAGCCATCTCCTGCCTGATTTAGGGGCCCTGCTCTGAAAGGCAGCAAAAGCCAGCCTGCACAAAAGGGGACAGGATGGAATCCAGCTCCTGTCCAGGTGGCCTGAGACTGGCCATCTTGCAGGAAGGTCTCCAAACCTGGACAAAGGGAGAGATGAGTTTTCCCTCAGGGCCTGCTTTGGGATTTCAACTGAGAAGGGGAAGGGGCTGGTGAATTTAGTAGCTGCTCATTTTTAAGAACTCCTCATCGGCCACATTCACAGTTTCCACCCCAAGGCAATTGATGTCACGTGGTGGAAGAAAGGAGGGAGTCTGACCCTGAGGAACGCAACCAATATCTTTGCACAGTGGAGCACAACAGCCTGCTCAGGGATCCTGACCCAGCTGTAGAGAAGCCTGGTAAGTGTGACAAACCCAGACCTACTGGAGGATGCCACACTTTCACTAAGCTGCCACCAACCATTCCCTATAAGAAGTCACACAGACCAGGGATGGATTTTTAACAAATAAAGGAATAAGGTTTATTTAAATAACACACAGGGAAAAATAAAATGATCAAGTGAATAAGATACAGTAACGTGGCTTAGTCTCAATCATACATACACCAGTTTGGTTCACACAGAACACCTTTAAATAAAGCACAGACCCTGAACCTATCAGTTCTGGCTACCCATACAGACACCTGAACCTATCAGGTTGGTACTGACTGACACACAGTAGTACCCTGTCTGACACACAGACTCCCACACCAGCTTCTTCTCTCAGCTCTCCTTCAGCTTCTAAACTTCTCCACACAAGCTCCACATATATATACAGTACAGCCCCTCCTCCTGATGTCCCGCCTTCCACTCCCCATAGGATGGAACTTTCCCTCCAAACCCATGACAGACAGGTAACCTGGACAAAGGGAGAGATGTTTTCCCTCAGGGCCTGCTTTGGGATTTCAACTGAGAAGGGGAAGGGGCTGGCGAATTTAGTAGCTGCTCATTTTTAAGAACTCCTCATCGGCCACATTCACGGTTTCCACCCCAAGGCAATTGATGTCACGTGGTGGAAGAAAGGAGGGAGTCTGACCCTGAGGAACGCAACCAATATCTTTGCACAGTGGAGCACGACAGCCTGCTCAGGGATCCTGACCCAGCTGTAGAGAAGCCTGGTAAGAACCTGGAAGGGACGAGGAGGAAGGCTAGTTGAAGGCCAGTATCTTATTTTATTTATTTATTTATTTAATTTATATGCCGCCCACTCTACCCAAAGGTAGGGGTGTCTCTTGTACACCTGGTTGCAGAACCGGATGTGCCACAAGCCATGCAATGGACACACACCTTCCTGAATGGAGAAAATGATTACCTGTCTGAAGTAAATGGAACAGGATCCTGGGCTAGGACGTTCAGGATGGCTCCGTGGATGGGAATACCGGAAAAGCACTGAAGGTGGATGAGAACGAAGGTCATCTTTCTGGCCCTCGCATTTGGTCCAGGCAGTGATCAGCCAGCAGCCCCAGAGGGAAACCCATCAGAAGGGAGGGCGGGCAGGTGGTCGCACTCCCAGTCCAAAATCCTGTTCCTTAGTGTAGTAAAGTGCACTAGAGGAGGCGCCTTGAATCCCTGAGGAATTCAGTAATTCAGCTCATCCAAAAATTCCTCTGACAAGCCTTCTCTAAATGCCTTCTCTAAATGTAGCAGAGCAAAGCACCGAGAGAAGCTGCCTTTCAATCAGTAGATATGAAGGAGTTGAGTCCCTAAATCCCAGTTAATTCAATGGTCATACTCTATACTAAGCAACTGGGTGGTAGCCTGTGGATCATGTTCCACAACAAGTGGTATTGGTCAGTTTACAACCTAACCGCTCTGAATTTATTTCCTTGCAACCATACAAGCGATCACTGCATCTTGTGGTCAAGTTGTGCCTGTTCTTCCCAGTCCATCTGACTGGAAGGGGGTCTCCAACTGTGTGGGCATCTTGAGAAATCTTTCTGCCCAGCTGTGGCCAACAGAAGGCCTTTGCTGGGTGTGGGGCTGAGGGTGGGGGAGGCAGGCTGGTCCCCTGAAGGGCGCCGTGAGCCCCTCAAGGAGATTCTACAGTTCATCAATGTTGTCACCACTGGAAGACAACTGGCCCACCGGGGTCCTGCCAAAAGCCCTCTCTGAGAAGTTGGTCCATCTCTCCCTTTCGCTCTTCAGCTAGCGTGCCTCTCTCCTCCCTGATCTTTCTCCTCCACTTTCTCACCTCTTTCTCTCCCCAATAGGAGGGTTTCTCCCGTCTTACTTCTGTCTCCTTTTTGCCTCTCATGAGGTATCATCAAATTCTCTCACTCTTTCTTCCAGGGATTCTCCATTCATACCCACTCCCCGCCTTGTGGTAATATCTTCTCCTTTTGCCCTTCTACCTCTCCAGCTTCCGCTGTCTCCCTTCATGATGGTTCCCCAAGATATAGTTCTCTTCCCTCCTCCTCTTATTCCTTTCTTTTTCTCCTGCCCCTCTGCTGCTACCCTAATATTCCTTTACCTAGTGGATCCTTACCTCTGATGGACCTTCTGCTTCCCTCACTGGAACTTCCACCTTAGGCACCCCTGGCTCTTTATTTCCAAACTCTCCCATCCCTTCATTGGCCTAAACCTTTGATTCTACACCCGGAACTATCTCTATCCTCCTGGTTTTCTCTGTGACCCTTCTTATCTCTCTAGCTTTCTGTTCTCCCCAAGGAGGTGTCACTACTCTGACAGGTCATATGTTCTGTCTCTGGGGCTCCATGGGCTTTTCCCTCCTCTTCTCAGGAAAGGACAGCACTCCGGTCAGGATGGGTTCAGCCTGACTTTCTCCCTCACATAGACAACCAGTGACAAGGTGTTTGAAGCTCATCTGGGTATCCCATAGGAAGTCTTTTCATTGTTGCAGTGATTCCAGGCAATTCCAAAACTTGTTAATTGTGTACAAGTTCATTTATTTACATTATTTTAGATTCCATACTTAAATACACTAAATGAAAAAAAAGTAAGCCACTCTTACACGCGTGAGAGAAAAAAACTGTTGGTAGAGATCTTTAAATCCAATCATACAGTTACGCAGAAGCTGTAGGCTTACTTAAAATACATCCTTGCACCATGTAAAAAGATGCAGCAACTTAAATTTGGATAATAGGGAAAAATTAAGGCATCTTTGAATCTAAAATCCAAACACATTAAAGCACTGGTGCTCATAATCCAGAAAGACAGAATATTTATTTATTTATTTATTTATTTATTTTATTTATTTTATTTATATCCCGCTCATCTGGTACATCATCAGAACACTTCAAACTTCCTAAGAATACAATGATAAAAATAAAAAAAACTCTTATTATTTTCAATGAAAGAAATGCAATAATATTAAAATTTTAAAAATAAACATATACAAAGTAAAAAAGCACTATTTGGCTATAAGAAACAGAAAATTTTGTTCTCACTCAGCCGTTTGTAAAATCCATTGGTGGCTGTCATTACCACACTGTTATCTTTCTGCTCTTCCAAGGACTTTCACCCAGCATCATGAAACCAAATATCTATGTTTCTCCATTCATTTCTGTTTGTTTGTTTGTTTGTTTGTTTACAAAAATTAAGTAATACAAACTCATTGGCACCCTCTTTAAAATTCAATTACTATTATTTAGGAGGATAAAGCCTTCTAAAACAAATGACACCTTGTGAAGGAGCTGAAGGCAGTGTGCCGTCCTCTGGTGGGAAAGAAGATGTAGAGGAAGGAGGATGTGTGGAAGGGGTGTTAATAGAGTTAGATCAAACGGAGATACTGACTGAAAAAGCTGAGGAGGTGTGTCTTGTAGAAGAAGGAGGGGAGGAGTTAGATTTAATTATATGGGAGGAGATAAAGGAAGGGGGAAGCGCGTGCGATTTGAGAACTTGGACGGATCTGAACCCAGAGAGACCTAGGCACCGAGGGGTGCAAACGGAACCCATTCTTGGAATAAGCCCAGGGACTGATGCGACACCGGGATTCCCTAACTTGATGACAGGAGGTGGACTGCTCCCAGATCCATTAACCACCAGGGCTAAGGGCAGAGGCATTGAACCTCTCAAATGGAAGGTATCGGTTTTCCCCCTGAATTACCCTGGAGGTGGGCGGCGGGTAATTCGTCCTGGCCCGGAGTTTCAGAAGAAGCCTTTGGAGGGCGATTGGGCCCGCCACCCGTGCTGCGGCACGGTGTGCGCGGTGAGGAGCGCGCCCATAAGGCAGATGACGGACCGTGAGAAGTTTGGGCCGGCTCCCTATTAGGGGATCCAGATGTTCCACCTAGTGTTTGTCCTAAGAAATATAATTTGTTGCCGGATCACCTGTTGCAAGATCCTTTTGATTCACGTGAGTTGCGAACTGTTTGTAATAAAAATGATGTTGATAAAAATCACGAGGAGCCTCCTTGTCTTTTTCCTGCCTTCACCACCTGCGCCCCCCCCGCCGGAGAAGGACTTTCTTACACTGGCGCCCAACGTGGGGCGGGGGCCGCGCAGAAGGCGGGAAACGAGGAATGGCTGAAGCTGCGTGAGTCTATGGACCGGCAAGCAAGGTTGATAGAGAATTTAGTGGAGCAGCAAATGTTAATGGCTAGACAAATAAGGAGGCAAGGGCCAGAGGAAGAGGAAGTAGAGAGACCGGCGGCAGCAGTGAGAGGGGGTTTGATAGCAGGACCAGCCCCCATCCGTATGCAGATGACAAATTCTGATGACCCCGAGGCGTATTTGCATACCTTTGAAAGGGTGGCTGTAGCAGCAGGATGGCTGAAAGAACAATGGACACTTATTCTGATCCCATGCCTTACGGGGTTATTACAAGAAGTAGTAGACACTTTGAGTACCCAAGAAGCCGCGCAATATGAACTGGTAAAAAAGGCAATATTGTGTACTTTGAACCTGACAGAAGAGACTTATCGTAAGAGGTTGAGGGAGCTCAAATGGAAGCCGGGCTCCCACCCGCGCACCATAGCCCAACGAATGAGGGCGAATACGCTAAGGTGGTTGAAGCCCAGCGGAGAAGACAGCGAGAGAATAGTAGACCTGGTCGTCCTGGAGCAGTTGGTTCAAACACTAGGAACCGGCGCGAAAAGCTGGCTCCAACGCAACAACCCTAAGACATTGGAAAAAGCGATTTCCCTATTGGAGGATTTCTGCTTGACAGACGAGGCTGCAAAGGAAGGAAACACCCTGTGGGCGGAGAAAACTAAACCGCGTGGCGGGGAGGCTTCGCTTTCGGTTCCAAACTTTATTGCGCGGTCGGCTGCAGAGCAGAGCGGAATGCAGAAATCCAAAGGAAAAATATTCAAGCCATTTGGACCTAAATCCGTGCGCCCGGTAACAGTAGACCAACGGATCTATGCTCCCGGGACAGGATGGAGAGAGGGCAAGGATGGGCGCCCTATTTACACTCCGGGAGCTGGGGTACGCGAGAGCAAAGAAGGACGCCCCATCTGTTTCGCCTGTGGGGTTCCTGGCCACGTAAAAAAAAATTGTCCGGGGGCTGATTGTTCATGGGTGGGACTATCGGACAGACCCCCTCCCCCTAAAACGGAATCTTCAGAAAGGTGGGAGGTGGAAGCGTGGGTGAATGGGGAGCGCAAAAAAGCCTTAATAGACACGGGATGTGCTAAAACGCTGGTACGGGACTTACCCGGAGAGAAAAAACAGGAGGGATTGACTGTTCGCTGCATCCATGGGGATGTAAAGAAATATCAGACTTTATGGGCCACGGTGAAAGTAGGAAAGGACGAAAGAAGGATGAATATTGGAGTGGTACCTGGGTTATCAAGGGAAATGCTATTGGGGAGAGATTGGGTTGGGTCCCGAGATGTGGGGAAGATCAAAGAGGGCTTGCAAGGTGAACTTGAGAAAGCTGAAGATCAGTCCGATTTTTTGCAGGGTACGTCACGGGAACAAATGAGGCTGATGCAGCAGGACGACGCATCACTTCGGGAGCCGTTGTTGGCAGCGCAACCGGTGGGAACCATGTTAAAGGGGCAAACGGGATGGGAGCTGGACCGGGGTCTGTTGTATAGAGTGGAAAAAGAGGGAGAAAAGAAGCTGGTGGTACCCCTGAAGTGGCGCAGAAAAGTATTGGAGTTAGCCCATGACATACCCCTGGCTGGGCATTTGGCAGAGGAGAAAATGGGGGCGCGAATAAAACAAAGGTTTTGGTGGCCAGAGATAGATAAAGAGGTCAGGGAGTATTGTGCCACCTGTCCCCAATGTCAAAAGACCCAAAAACGACCCTCTAAAGGAGCAGAATTGATACCGATGCCCCTTATGGATCACCCCTTTCAACGAATTGGCCTTGATACAGTAGGGCCGCTGGTAAAGTCAGCCGGGGGACATACCCACATATTAGTACTGGTAGATTATGCGACCCGGTACCCAGAGGCTATACCTCTGAGGTCCACAACAGCCAAAGTAATTGTGCGAGAACTAATGCTGATATTTTCACGGCTCGGTTTTCCTAAAGAAGTCATAACTGACCAAGGAACCAATTTTATGAGCACCACTTTAAGGGAGATGTGGCGCCTCCTAGAGGTCAAACCAATCCATACCGCCGTCTATCACCCGCAAACCAATGGCTTACTAGAGCGTTTTAATAAAACACTCAAGGGTATGTTGAGAAAGTTGGTTATGGAAAAACCTAAGAGGTGGCATGTGTTAGTAGCACCACTTATGTTTGCCATTAGGGAGGTGCCACAAGCGTCTACGGGTTTCTCTCCTTTTGAGTTAATGTATGGTTGGAATCCTCGAGGCATTCTGGATTTGGTGAAAGACAAATGGGAAGAAGGGGAGGATGATGCCCATATTACAGTGCAACATGTGATGGAGATGAGAGAACATTTGAGAACCGTCTTGGGCATTGCAAAAGATCAGTTGAGAACTGCCCAAGAAGGACAGAAAAGGAGATATGACCAGAAAGTGAAAGTTAGGGAATTTCAACCAGGCTAAAAGGTCTTGCTCCTAATGCATGCCGAACAAGCTAAGCTGTTTGCTACGTGGCAAGGCCCATATGAGGTAGTGAGGAAAGTGGGCCCTGTAGATTATGAAATATATATGCCAGACAAGACGAAGAAGAATGGGATCTTCCACGTTAACTTATTGAAAGAGTGGAAAGAAAGGGAGGCCCTTTGGGGAGAAGTAGGAGAGGAATTTGGACCGGAGGCACGCATGTGCCTAAATAAAGATTTGTGCTTGGAGGTGGATGAGATGTTAGAGGAGTATCAACAACGAGATTTGAGAAAGTTGGAAAAGGAGTTCGAAGAGGTATTCTCGGGCATACCAGGTGAGACCAATTTGATTCAACACGAGATACATACACCCCCGGGCATGGTGGCCAGAATGGGAGACCGCACATGGCCATATCACCTTAGAGACACCATCAACGCGGAGGTAGAAGAGATGGAGAAACTAGGTGTAATAGAGCCCTCCCGTAGCCCGTGGCGAAGCTACCCTGTTTTAGTGCCCAAGCCAGATGGGCAGGTAAGAGCGTGCATCGATTTTAGACGGCTTAATGAGATGTCTAAATTCGATGCTTATCCGATGCCCAGGGTGGATGATCTATTAGAAAGGTTGGGAGGGTCCGTCTACCTGACCTCACTAGACCTCACTAAAGGTTACTGGCAAATTCCGTTACGTGAAGAAGATAGGGTGAAAACAGCATTTGTCACCCCAAAGGGGCTGTTCCATTTTTAAAAAATGCCCTTTGGGTTGCATGCAGCAGCCGCTACCTTTCAGAGGTTAATGGATCAGGTATTGGAACCGGTGAAAGATTTCTCAGGAGCATATATCGATGACATATTGGTATACAGTAAAACTTGGGAGGAACATATGGACCACCTTAGAAGGGTGTTAACAGAGATAGGGAAAGCGGGGTTGAAGATCAATCCCTCTAAATGCAAAGTAGCTAGGAAAGGAGTTAAATTTCTAGTATTCCGCGTAGAAGGAGGGAAGATTCAACCAGTTTCGGATAAGGTGGACAAAGTGGTGTCTTGGACTGTCCCGCGTGATAAAAAGGAGGTACAACAATTTCTAGGGCTAGCAGGGTATTATAGACAGTTTGTGCCTCATTTTGCAGAAGTGGCATCACCTCTTACTGATCTAACTTGGAAAAGAAAAAAAGGGCATCTAGAATGGGGCCCAATGGAACAGAGAGCTTTCGAAGAGTTAAAAGGGGTGTTGACATCCTTACCTAGCCGCTTTGCCCCTGATTTTTCTATTCCATTTATTTTACAGACAGACGCTTCAGACAGAGGTTTGGGGGCGGTACTGTCCCAAAGGAAGGGAGCGATAGAATATCCTATAATGTATTTAAGTAAGAAATTGAGCGATCGGGAAAGGAAATATGCCACCATTGAGAAGGAGGCTTTGGCGGTTAAGTGGGCCATACATGCTTTACGGTATTATTTATTCAGAGCCCCCTTTCTTCTAGTAACAGATCATGCTCCCTTACAGTGGCTCAACCGCATGAAAGATACTAATCCGAGGCTCACGAGGTGGTATCTAAGCTTACAACCTTATTCTTTCCAGGTGCAATACAAGAAGGGTGCGGCCCATTCTAACGCGGACTATTTTTCTCGACAGGACAGTGGGGAACCTGATGCGGAGAAGAGGACGGCCCACTCGGAAGGGGGGGCGTGTGAAGGAGCTGAAGGCAGTGTGCCGTCCTCTGGTGGGAAAGAAGACGTAGAGGAAGGAGGATGTGTGGAAGGGGTGTTAATAGAGTTAGATCAAATGGAGATACTGACTGAAAAAGCTGAGGAGGTGTGTCTTGTAGAAGAAGGAGGGGAGGAGTTAGATTTAATTATATGGGAGGAGATAAAGGAAGGGGGAAGCGCGTGCGATTTGAGAACTTGGACGGATCTGAACCCAGAGAGACCTAGGCACCGAGGGGTGCAAACGGAACCCATTCTTGGAATAAGCCCAGGGACTGATGCGACACCGGGATTCCCTAACTTGATGACAGGAGGTGGACTGATCCCAGATCCATTAACCACCAGGGCTAAGGGCAGAGGCATTGAACCTCTCGAATGGAAGGTATCGGTTTTCCCCCTGAATTACCCTGGAGGTGGGCGGCGGGTAATTCGTCCTGGCCCGGAGTTTCAGAAGAAGCCTTTGGAGGGCAATTGGGCCCGCCACCCGTGCTGCGGCACGGTGTGCGCGGTGAGGAGCGCGCCCATAAGGCAGATGATGGACCGCGAGAAGTTTGGGCCGGCTCCCTATTAGGGGATCCAGATGTTCCACCTAGTGTTTGTCCTAAGAAATATAATTTGTTGCCGGATCACCTGTTGCAAGATCCTTTTGATTCACGCGAGTTGCGAACTGTTTGTAATAAAAATGATGTTGATAAAAATCACGAGGAGCCTCCTTGTCTTTTTCCCGCCTTCACCACCTGCGCCCCCCCCCCGCCGGAGAAGGACTTTCTTACACACCTTCTCTCTCTTCGCTACTTGCTTTGATCAGTTAGCCTTAGAATATCCATCCTTTTCTCTTTTTACACTAATTTTGTAAAAGCTTCCATAGAACAATATATGCTTATTCTCATTTTTATAAGCAAAAAGTTCCACGTCTATTTTGTGCTATCTATCTGTTAAATAAGGATAGAAGTAAAAAACATCACAAGTGGCACTTCAAAATGCACTCCATTTTTTCTCATTGAATCAGCTTTTGGTTGCTTAATCTTTCCACTGGAAACCAGCACAAAACTGAATGAGCTTCTTATGTCTTATTTAATTATCAGGAGCTCCTAATAAAGTTCTTTCCACATTCCATGCATTTCTATGGTTTCTCCTGAGTGTGAAACCTTTGATGTAATCTAAGGGCATCACAATGACTAAAGCCCTTTCCACATTCAATGTATTTATGTGGTTTCCCCCCCAGTGTGAGTTCTTTCAGGTGACCTAAGGACACTGGGACGTGGTGACGCTGCGAGTTAAACCGCAGAAGCTTCTGTGCTGTAAAGTCTGTAGATCTTCAGCTGTAAGATAGAATCCATGTGACGGACTGAGCGCCCGTCGCTGGTCCCAGCTCCAGCCAACCTAGCGGTTCGAAAGCATGCAAATATGAGCAGATAAATAGGGACCACCTCGTTGGGAAGGTAACAGCGGTCCCTGTCTAAGTCCCACTAGACATGTGGCCATGGAAGATTGTCTTCAGACAAATACTGGCTTTATGGCTGGGAAACAAGGATGAGCACCGCCCTCTAGAGTCGAACACGACTGGACAAAAATTGTCAAGGGGAACCTTTACCGGAGGACACAACTGTTACTAAAGCTCTTTCAACATTCCATACATTTATGTGGTTGTTCCCCAGTGGGAGTTCTTTGAAGTAATTTAAAGTGACCACTCTGACTGAAGCTCTTTCCACATTCCATGCATTTATGTGGTTTCTCCCCAGTAGGAGTCCTTTGATGTAACCTAAGGGCGCTACTGTGACAAAAGGTTTTTCCACATTTCATGCATTTATGTGGTTTCTCCCCCTTGCCTTTGATGTAACCTAAGGGCACTACTGCCACTAAAGCTCTTTCCATATTCCATTCATTTATGTGGCTTCTCCCCAGTGTGAGTCCTTTGATATGACCTAAGGGAACTACTGTCACTAAAGCTCTTTCCACATCTCATGCATTTATATGGTTTCTCTCCAGTGTGAGTCCTTGATGTAACCTAAGGGCACCACTGTAAATAAAGCTCTTTCCACATTCCATGAATTTATATGGTTTCTCCCCAGTGTGAGTCCTTTGATGTAAGCTAAGGTGACCACTCTGACTGAAGCTCTTTCCACATTCCATGCATTTATGTGGTTTCTCCCCAGTGTGAGTCCTTTGATGTATCCTAAGGGCGCTACCGTCACTAAAGCACTTTCCACATTCCATGCATTTATATGGTTTCTCCCCAGTGTGGGTCCTTTGATGTGACCTAAGGGCACTACTGTCACTAAAGCTCTTTCCACATTCCATGCATTTATGTGGTTTCTCCCCAGTGTGAGTCCTTTGATGTATCCTAAGGTGACTACTCCGACTGAAGCTCTTTCCACATTCCATGCATTTATGTGGTTTCTCCCCAGTGTGGGTCCTTTGATGTGACCTAAGGGTGCTACTGTCACTAAAGCTTTTTCCACATTTCATGCATTTATGTGGTTTCTCCCCAGTGTGAGTCCTTTGATGTATCCTAAGGTGACCACTCTGACTGAAGCTCTTTCCACATTCCATGCATTTATGTGTTTTCTCCCCAGTGTGTGTGATTCCATGTGACCTAAGGGCACTACTATAACTAAAGCTCTTTCCACATTCCATGCATTTATATGGTTTCTCCCCAGTGTGGGTCCTTTGATGTGACCTAAGGGCACTACTGTCACTAAAGCTCTTTCCACATTTCATGCATTTATGTGGTTTCTCCCCAGTGTGAGTCCTTTGATGTATCCTAAGGTGACCACTCCGACTGAAGCTCTTTCCACATTCCATGCATTTATGTGGTTTCTCCCCAGTGTGAGTCCTTTGATGTAAGCTAAGGTGACCACTCTGACTGAAGCTCTTTCCACATTCCATGCATTTATGTGATTTCTCCCCAGTGTGAGTCCTTTGATGTATCCCAAGGGCGCTACCGTCAATAAAGCTCTTTCCACATTCCATGCATTTATATGGTTTCTCCCCAGTGTGGGTCCTTTGATGTGACCTAAGGGCACTACTGTCAATAAAGCTCTTTCCACATTTCATGCATTTATGTGTTTTCTCCCCAGTGTGTGTGATTCCATGTGACCTAAGGGCACTACTATAACTAAAGCTCTTTCCACATTCCATGCATTTATATGGTTTCTCCCCAGTGTGGGTCCTTTGATGTGACCTAAGGGCACTACTGTCACTAAAGCTCTTCCCACATTTCATGCATTTATGTGGTTTCTCCCCAGTGTGAATCCTTTGATGTATCCTAAGGTGACCACTCTGACTGAAGCTCTTTCCACATTCCATGCATTTATGTGGTTTCTCCCCAGTGTGAGTCCTTTGATGTGACCTAAGGGAGCTACTGTCACTAAAGCTCTTTCCACATTCCATGCATTTATATGGTTTCTCCCCAGTGTGGGTCCTTTGATGTGACCTAAGGGCACTACTGTCACTAAAGCTCTTTCCACATTCCATGCATTTATGTGGTTTCTCCCCAGTGTGAGTCCTTTGATGTAACGTAAGGGCACCACTGTAAATAAAGCTCTTTCCACATTCCATGCATTTATATGGTTTCTCCCCAGTGTGAGTCCTTTGATGTATCCTAAGTGCGCTACCGTCACTAAAGCTCTTTCCACATTCCATGCATTTATATGGTTTCTCCCCAGTGTGAGTCCTTTGATGTATCCTAAGGGTGCTACTGTCCCTAAAGCTCTTTCCACATTCCATGCATTTATTTGGTTTCTCCCCAGTGTGAGTCCTTTGATGTGACCTAAGGTGATTTCTCCGACTGAAGCTCTTTCCACATTCCATGCATTTATGTGGTTTCTCCCCAGTGTGTGTGATTCCATGTGACCTAAGGTTACCACTCTGACTGAAGCTCTTTCCACATTCCATGCATTTATATGGTTTCTCCCCAGTGTGAATCCTTTGATGTATCCTAAGGACGCTACCATCACTAAAGCTCTTTCCACAATCCATGCATTTATGTGGTTTCTCCCCAGTGTGACTCCTTTGATGTGACCTAAGGTGACAACTCTGACTAAAGGTCTTTCCACATTCCATACATGGATACATTTTCTCCCCTTTATGTGTTCTTTGATGTATACTGAGGTGACCTGCATTTACGTGGTTTCTCTCCTGCATCAGTCCTTTCATGTAAAGTCCATGCCTGCCCATGCCTATTTTCAATTCTCTGTTTTCTTGCTTGCTTGCGAGTTCCTGCCCAGGTTTTTCTGGATGTTGCTTGGCAGTTTTCCTCCTGTTCATCATCAACTTTTAGATCAGAAAAAGAAGAGAAACAATCACTTCCAAAATCTGCAGGAATAAGGAATAATGTGTTCAGGCTGCGCCTGAGTCACAGAGTAGGAAGGAAAGCCGAAAAGGTGAGGGAAGAGAACCAGGGGAGGGGATGATGCCAGACTGGAAGTTATTCCTTTGGGCTTGAGGTTGGATGGGCTCTTCCGTGAGGGACCATATGGAGGGAGGAGTCATGAAGGGAGGATCATTTCCACACCCACGTAAGTACATCGGATTCAAAATAAGTTATATTAACTTTTTTCCTTCTCAAATTCTCCCCAATTATTGTACTTAAGTTTCCAGAAAATTAGAAAGGAATTTCTCAAAGTTGATTAAAGATGAAACAGATAACTGAATTAAAGGATTTTTTTAAAGCAAAAAAGAATAACAATGGCGGAAAGGACAGTGTTTGAAATATTACAAATTCTAAATGCTGCATAGTACAGTAATACCTCGATTTATGAAATCGATGTGTCCTCCAGGACATTACATCATGCAAAAAATACATAAACCGGAATGTAGGTTGCCATAGCGATGGTGGTGGTGCTACAAACCTCCAGGCACAGGGAAACGTCCTTCACAAAGGAAAGAAACGGGGGGGGGGGGAGACATTAAAACCGAGGCATTATTTGGAACTGATTTCTGTTTGTAAACCAGAAATTATGTAAACCAAGGGGTACCTAAAAGGAGATACTACTCTACCTCAAATATCTTGTTCTTGGAAGTGTTACCTATTAAACGCACAGAGCCAGCTATTTATTTATTTACTTATTAAATTTATACCCCACCCATCTAGACCAAAGTCTGCTCTGGCAGCTAATATTAAAAAAGAAATAAAAAGAATATAAAATAAAAAACAACAATAGTAATATAGTTCAAGATGGAGGAAAAAAATTCAAGTGATGACAGGAGGGAAAGCCTGCCTAAAGAGCCAGGTCTTACATTTGCTCTTAAAAACACCCAGCGAGGGAGCCAGAACTCAAAAGGGAGAGTGTTCCAAAGGCAAGGGGCCACTGCTGAGAAGGCTCTGTTTCTTGTTCTTTCCCTCTGGGCCTCCCTCTGCGTTAGGCCCCTCAGTCTCCATTCCTGGCTAGAATGAGTGATTCAGGTAGATATAGCTGGGAGGAGACATTCTGCTAGATATCGAGGTCCTGAACCATTTAGGGCTTTATGTCATCATTAACGCTTTGAAAACGATGCGGAAATGAACAGGCAGCCAATGCAAGGCAACCAGAGTGGGGGAAATATGCTGACAATTTCTCGTTCCACTAAGAAATCTGGCCGCCGCATTATGCACCATTTGAAGCTTCCACATCAATCTCAAAGGTAGCCCCATGTAGATCGCATTGCAGTAGTCTAATCTCGAGATTACAAGCACATGGACCAGAGTAGTTAGGGCCCCAACATCAAGATAAGGAAGTAGCTGGGCAATCTGCCACAGATGGAAATAGGCAGAGCGGACCACAGACGCTACCTGGGTTTCCATGGTGAGCGCCGGATCCAGATGGACCCCCAAGCTGCGAACCTCACTCTTTGCGATGAGAGTCACTCCCCCAAAAGAGAGGGAGTTTCCCAAATCACCAGTGGAGGGGCAACCCACTCTCAGGACCTCCGTCTTGTCTGGGTTTAGCCTCAGTCCATTCTCCTGCATCCATTGCAGGACGAATATTGTTAAGTCCCTTGAGGAATTTTTTGAGTTGGATGAGAAAACAACTTGGAAGAAGGAGAGCCGTCCGGTTGAGCCATAATGGCTGACAGGTAAACCTTCAGTGTGGACTGGACAGACTGAAACTGAAGAGATGAAGGAGGTAAGAGAGTAAGGTCTTTAAGGAGATGGGTACTGCAGATAAAGTCATTGTCATGAGTATATTTAAAGAAAGATCTCCATTTGTTTTCATATAGGGGAGTGGTGAAAGGTTTGCGAGCCCGAAGGAGAACCTGCATCAGGTCGGGAGTATCCTCCAGGCTGCAAGGCTGAGAGAGGCAACGATGGGGTGAAAGATGAGGTCGTGGTTGAGCGAGAGGACATCTGGGTGGAGAGGAAGGCGGATTATGTCCGACGACATCGAGACCAGGTGAGTGAACCATGGCTGGCAGGGCCAGTACGAGGCTATCAGGATCGCGGTTGTGACCTGTATTGAAGGTCGCAGAGGGGAGAAAGACCTGTGTGGGCAAGTCCACCAGTCGAACTGGGAGGCCAGCTCTGGCAGCAGAGAAGACGGGGGGGTCTGTGACTGGGTTGAACAGAGAGAGAAACCAGGCCTGCAGAGACCTTATTTTGAGCCTGGAGTGTTGGATGACGGCCGTCGTCAATGCCATGAGACCTAGGAGGTGCTGGGCGTGGTGCGCCGACACAGAGTGATGAGTCTGGAAAGGGCAGACAGTCTTTCAAATTTTTCTGATTCTCTCTGAGGGCAGAAATGCAGTTGCGCAACGAGAGTCTATCTCTGTGCTGATGAACTTTGCTGTTTGTTTTGGGGTCAAGTGAGACTTTTCCAAGTTGATCTTGAGACCGAGGCTTTGAAGGGTGTGGAGTGTTGTGTCTCATGCCCGTATGACATTGTGGTATGATGCCGCCACTATCAGCCAGTCAGCGATGTAGGGATGGATGTTTATGCCCTGTAGGTGGAGGAAGGCGGTTACCGCACTTGGTAAAAGTCCGAGGGGTGGTTGAGAGCTCGAACGAGAGGGCACAAAATTGGAAGGCAGTGCCATTGAAATGAAATCTGAGGAATTTTTGGTGGTCCGGGTGAATGGAGACATGGAAATAGGCGTCCTGCAGGTCAATAATTATGAACCAGTCTCCTTGCGAAAACAAAGGGAGAATAGAGTCCAATGTGAGCATTCGAAACTGTCGAGGGGATATGAAACGGTTGAGATGAGTGAGGTCGAGGATGGGGCGGAGGCCTCCATCTTTCTTAGGAACAGTAAAGTATTTTGAGTAGAAACCGTTGAGGGAGTCCGAAATAGGGACTGGTGAGATGGACTGTTTTTGGAGAAGTTTAGTAACCTCGTCTTGCAGAGCAGAGGAGTAGGGGGTGTACCGAATAACCCGAGAGGAGGCAAGTTGAAGAATTCTATAAGGTAGCCAGATGCTATTATAGATAGAACCCATTTGTCTGATGTAATGGCTTGCCAACGATGGAAAAATGGGGCCAATCTGACACAGTTCAGTGGCTGAAGAGAGGTTTTGGAAAAGGGAGGCAAAAGTGGTTGTCAATATTGCTTACCCTTTCGCTGTCCTTTATAAAAGGATTGGCGTTGACGAGGGAGACTCTGAGGCCGGTACGATGTCATCAGAGGTTGAGGAGCAGGCAGGGCCCTGTCAGTTTGCTGGGGGCGGTACTGCCTGTAAGGCTGGAACCTTTGGTTCTGGTATTGCTTGGGGTTGTACTGACCTGAGCGGTAGAAGGGTCTTTGGTAAGAGGTAGACGGTTGATTGGAATAAGAACGTGCAGTCTTACGCTTCTTGTGAAAGTCTTCCATGGTGTCATTGGTTGTTTGATTGAACAGGCCAACACCGTCGAAGAGCAAGCCCTTGATCCTGGTCTTGGTGTCATCAGAGATCAAGGAGGACTTGAGCCAAGCATGGTGTCAAAGGGAAATGGAGGCGACTAAAGTTTGGCATTGAAGGGAAATGCACCGCAATTCTTTGGTATTTGGCCAAGGAGATGGCCTGAGAATGGATGTTGATGAGATCAGATCCCATAGGTTCAGGAGCTGTATCGATGAGGGAAAGGACCTGGTTCTATAAGTGACGCTGAAAGGCGCCCATGGTTGCCTGGTAGCTTATACTTCTAAGCAAAAAGGACTGCAAGAGTAAACTCTTTTCACCAGTGTGTTGACTTTTCTGCTGTCCTTATTGGCAAGAGTGGGTTTAGATCTGGCGTGGGCTCAAATCTGGCTGGACTCGATGATAATGGAGTTAGACACAGGGTATTTGTTGAGGAACTCGGCATCGACACCATGGGTCCTGTAGAGACCATCGGATCTGCATGGTAGAAGGAGGTTTTCCCCAAGTGTCCTTGATAAGCTGGAGAATGTACAGTGGTACCTCGCTTAACGATTGCCTCGTTTAGCGATGTTTTCGCTTAAAAATGTTTTTTTTTAAAGAATTCTATGGATTGTTTAACGATGTTTCCTATGGGCGATTTTCACTTAGCGATTTTGGGACCATGCTTCGCATAGCGAATGCATTTTTAGGTCCCCTGTTTCGCTTAACGATGTCGGTTTTTTCAATTTTAAAAGTGTCTTAAAATGTTCAAAAATGTTTTAAATGCTGTGCAAACTTAATTTGGCTTTGATCTGACTTTTCGTTAATTTTTTGTGAATTTTCTCTCCCCCATAGGAAACAATGGAGCCCAACTTTTGACAGCTCCATTGTTTCCTATGGGGGAGAAAAGAAATCACAAAAAATTAACGAAAAGTCAGCAACTATTTTAAATGCTTGGATTCGTTAGAGCACCTTCTAAATCGTGTGCAGACTTAGTTTGGCTTTGTTCCGAGTCTTTGTTAATTTTTTGTGATTTTTTTCTCCCCCATAGGAAACAATGGAGCTGTCAAATTTTGACAGCTGTCAAAAGTTGGTGGGGGGAAAAATTCAGCAAAAATTAACAAAAAGTCAGATCAAAGCCAAATTAAGTTTGCACCCGTTTTAGAAGGCGCACTAATGATTCCAAGCATTTAAAACAGTTTTTGAACCTTTTAAGACACACTTAAATTTGCAAAAATTGACATCGCAAAACCATTGAAATGCATTGAATAGGCTTCAATGCATTCCAATGGAGGAAACATTGTATCGTTTAACGTTGTTTCCTATGGGTTTTTTCCGTGCCTATTGGAATGGATTAACCGGTTTTCAGTGCATCTCTATGGGAAAACGCGTTTCGCTTAATGATATTTTCCCATAGCGATGTTTTTTTTTTAACCAATTAACATTGTTAAGCGAGGCACCACTGTATTTATTAAAGGGAAGACTCAAAGGAGTGGGACGCTCCTGGTTGATGTCATCGAACACCGGGTCGGCATCAGCAGACAAGGGCTGTTCAATGTTAAGCTGCAGGGCTTGTGCCATCTGATAGATAAGGGTAGAGTAGGAAGAGAAGTCGTCTGAAGAAGATGAAGCATGGCTGTCCCTCATACCTGGAAGTGGAGGGGGAAGCTCAGGTTCATGAGAGGATTCGGAGTGCTGTGCTTCCGAAGATGCAGGGGAGCCTGGAGATGAAGGACAGTCTGACTGAATAAAACCCTCTGTCAAGGGGGCTTGGTGTTGCTGAGTCGGAAAGACCTCAAAGGGATCATGGGGTGGGATCGGAGGTGCGGGACACGGGGGTAAGGCTTTACAAGCCTTGTCTTGCTTTTGAAGTAGCAGAGCTGACTTAGCCAGGACCGAATGGCGTGCAGAAGAGGCCGAGACTGCCAGGGCAGAGGTGGACGTCCACAAAGGGAGCGGCTTGGGAGAGTTCCGGTGTCGTTTGAGGCCGTTTAGCCTGTTCGGGGCAAAAATCGCTTTGCGATGTCATAGACCTTGGTGGAGAAAGGTGCTTTCATTTCTCCCCTCTCTTCCGTGGAGAAGGGGGGACCTCCAGATTGGATGCCGAGCTTTCAGCTGCCCGCCCTGAATCAGGGTTGAAAAGGGCCGAGGCCGGGCTGGACTGTGGCGCAGCCCCAATGAGGCCAATGCTTGGTGTTGGAAGCGGCATCGTGGGGGGGCCACAACATCATGGGCTTCATCGCTATCCGAGGCTAACTCAGGGGCTTCTCTGGATGACTCCTCGAGGACAGGGAAGGGCAGAGAAGGCTGAGGGGGCTCCACGCGGGGCAGCCTGTCCTTTCGAAGCTTTTTAGAGGCGCTCTTGGACTTTTTCTTCAAGGCTGGATCGTGCACTCGAGATTTTTCAGAGGAGGGCAAGTTGTGCTTACCAGATGGCTTTGTTTTCTCTACAGTGTCCTTAATTGGTAGCACTGGTGTAGAGTCAGAGGTGGACTAACCCACTGGAAGTCTATCCGCTGAAAGGGCGGGAGATCTATCAGCCTTCGAAGATGCAGTTGGAGGATTCGTGGCCGTTTGCCAAAAGTAAGACAGAAGTCTTTGGAGCCTCTGTTTAAGTGCCGGCTTGGTTAGATTTTTACAAGCAGCGCACAAATGGGTCGGGTGTTCCTCACCCAGGGAAAAAAGGCACTGGCTATGGCCGTCTGAAAGTGCAATTATATTCGCAAACATTGTACAACGTTTCAAAGGAGATGACGAGGCCATAAGCAAAGAACTAGTTGGGGGAGGGAAGGGAAGGGGAAAGGGGAAGGGAATAAAAACTGTGGAAGCCAATTAGGCAAACAAAAAGATGTGGATGATCATTAACTAGGTAATTAAAGTAAAGATAAGCAAACAAAAGCTCAAAAGAGCCTAGAAAAATAGCCAGAAGGCAAATAGTGAAGCGCTCAATCTTTCCTGAGAACGTTAAGCTCAGTGGAAAAAAAGGAACTGGGGAAGATAGTGGGTGGGAGGAGCATATACCTCATGGAGGATCACACCATAAAATTGTTACTTTCAGCTCTAGAATCTTCCGAGAGAGTTAGCACAGGCACAGACAATACCCATATGTGTGCATTCACAGAGGCCACGAAAAAGAACCCTTGATTTCTAAAGTGTGGACCTCCCTCAGACGAGGAAGCAAGTAAGAAAGAAGTTGAAAGGGAAGTTTACAAAAAAAAAAAAATCTCAAGAGTGCATAGTCTTTTTAAAACAACATTACTAGGGCCGAGTGGAAGTGTATACTGCAAAAAAAGGGGGGGGCTCAACTAAGTCCAAGAAAGTGCCGGAATAGTTAACAAGCAAAGTTACAGATTCCTTAATGAGAAAACGGGGGTCTTTCCATAAATGGAATTTTTTCCCAGATGAGGAAAATAAAAAGGAACATAAATCCTGGCAAAAAAAATGTAAGAAGAAAATAAAAAAGGCAAAGAAAGACTTTCTGGAACATATGACCAGCAATATAAGGGGGAATAATAAAAGCTTCTTTAAATATTTTAGAAGTAGGAAACTTGCCAGAGAAGCATGTTACTCTACTCACGCCACACGTGTCACCGGGGGGTCTTCTCTGGAGGCCTGGAAATGGCCAACAGGGACTCAAATGGGAAGAAGCCTTTTTCCAGCAGCAGAGGTGGCAGAAACCTATAAAGAGATTCACACCTTGGTAGAATTTGTATATAAGACTTCACGAGCCTTAGATCTCTTGGAGGATGTCACTATGGAAATACAAGCAAAATTAAAGGCTAAAGTAGTTTCCCCGAAGAATATGGTTTTGCAAAAGAGGTTAGCCACTCGTAGGATGCTCCTGCATCATGGCGGCCTGCGTGCGTATATAAATCAAATACCTTGTATGTACCATGATGCCTCAAAAGGACTAGTATGGGATCATAATGTGTTAGCAGGTTCTAAAGTCTGCGATTAAGGGACAAGTGTTAGGACCTTCAGATTTCCATCACAAAGTCCAGCAAACCACGTGATGAAAATAATTCCACTGGAAATTAGGACAAACTCTTTCAGCCCAAATGTGCTGCAATCCCTCAAAACAAAGAACTTCGGTTTGATCCTGATTATAGTGAAAGTACAAATCCACCACTTATTTATTTATTTATTTATTTATTTATTTATTTATTTATTTATTTATTTATTTATTTATTTATTTATTTATTTATTTATTTATTTATTTATTTATTTATTTATTTATTTATTTATTTATTTATTTATTTGCTTTATAACCCACCTATCTGGTGTAGGGAATACAGGAAGACTGACTATGCCCAAGATTGGCACATATAGCTGTCACTAAAAACTCAATTAAGGAATTGTGTAAAAGAAAAAAGGCAAACATTTATCTGGGAACAATGCAGCAAGTTCCAAAAGGAAGTGACCCAGAAAAACAATGAACCATTTGGAGCCATCGTGGCCGGCTCCTCCAGGCTGGAAGTACAAGAACCTGCCATAATATCGCCACAAAAATGAGCCCAATATTTTTCAGACCTTTTTTTTTACAAAGATAGAGGTGTTAGACTGTTTATGGATTGTTGCTTTATCACAGTGAAGGGGCTTGAGTAATTTAGAGAAGCTATGGGCTATGCCGTGCAGGGACACCCAAGACGGACAGGTCGTAGTGTAGAGTTCTGATCCACCTGGAGCAGGAACTGGCAAGCCACTCCAGTGTCTTTGCCAAGAAAACTCCATGGACAGAAACAAAAGGCTACAAGATATGATGCTGAAAGATGAGCCACTCAGTTTGGAAGGCATCCAACAGGCTACTGAGGAAGAGCGAGGGACAAGTAGCTCCAGAGCTAATGAAGTGGTTGGCCAAAGCCGAAAGGATGCTCAGCTGTGGACACGTGTGGAAGTGAAAGGAAAAGCCAATGCTGCAAAGAAAAATACTGCATAGGAACCTGGAATGTAAGATCTATGGACCTTGGTAAGCCGGATGTAGTCAAACAGGAGATGACAAGAGTATACATTGACATCCTGCGCATTAGTGAACTAAAGTAGACAGGAATGGGCGAATTCAATTCAAATGATTATCATATCTACTCTTGTGGGCAAGAATCCCGTAGAAGGAATGGAGTAGGCCTATAGTCCACAAAAGAGTGGAAAAAGCTGTACTGGGATAAAATCTCAAAAATGATGGAATGATTTCAATATGAATCCAAGGCAGATCGTTCAGCATCACAGTAATCCAGATTTATGCACCAACCACCCATGCTGAAGAGGCTGAACTTGACCAATTTTATGAAGACTTACAACACCTTCTAGAACTGACAACAAAGAAAGTTGTTCTTCTCATTTTGGCCTTCGGCGTTGAAAATGAAGCAGGGCAAAGACTAATAGAGTTTTGTCTAGAGAACAAGCTGGTCACCACAAACACTCTTTTCCAACAACACAAGAGGTGACTCTATACATGGAAACCACCAGGTGGGCAATACCGAAACCAGACTGATTATGTTCTCTGCAGCTCTATACAGTCAGCAAAAACAAGACCTGGAGCTGATTGTGGCTCTGATCATCAGCTTCTCATACCAAAACTCAAGCTTAAACTGAAGATTGCAGGGAAAACCACTGGTCTAGTCAGATATAGTAAAGGTAAAGGTTCCGCTGGACCATTTTTTGTCCAGTCGTGTTCGACTCTAGGGGGTGGTGCTCATCCCCGTTTCCAAGCCATAGAGCCAGCATTTTGTCCGAAGACAATCTTCCGTGGTCACATGGCCAGTGCAACATAGACACGGAACCCTGTTACCTTCCCACCGAGGTGGTACCTATTTATCTACTTGCCTTTGCAAGGTTGGCAGGAGCTGGGACAAGCGACAGGCACTCACTCCGTCGCGTGGATTCGATCTTACAACTGCTGGTCTTCTGACCCTGCAGCACAGGCTTCTGCGGTTTAGCCCGCCGTGCCACCACGTCCCTGCTAGTCAGATATCATCTAAACCAAATCCCTTATGAATACACAGTGGAAGTGAAGAATAGATTTAAGGAACTAGATTTGGTATACAGAGTGCCTGAAGAACTGTGGACAGAGACTTGTAACATTGTACAGGACACAGCAACTAAAACCATCCCAAAGAATAGGAAATACAGGAAAGCAAAGTGGCTGTCCAACGAGGCTTTACAAATAGCAGAGAAGGGAAGGGAAACAAAATGCAAGGGAGATAGGGAAAGTTATAGAAAATTGAATGCTGATTTCAAAAGAATAGCAAGGAGAGACAAGAGGGCCTTCTTAAATGAACAATGCAAAGAAATAGAGGAAAATAATAGAAAAAGAAAAACCAGAGATCTGTTCAAGAAATTGGAGATATTAAAGGAATATTTTGTGCAAAGATGGACATGATAAAGAAGTGGGCCTTAGAAAGCCTGGCTAACAACAAGGCCAGTGGAGGTGATGGCATTCCAGTTGAACTATTTAAAATCTTGAAAGATGATGCTGTTAAGGTGCTACATTCAATATGCCAGCAAGTTTGGAAAACTCAACAGTGGCCAGAGGATTGGAAAAGATCAGTCTACATCCCAATCCCAAAGAAAGGCAGTGCCAAAGAATGCTCCAACTACCGTACAATTGCACTCATTTCGCACGCTAGCAAGGTTATGCTCAAAACCCTACAAGGTAGGCTTCAGCAGTATGTGGACCGAGAACTCCCAGAAGTACAAGCTGGATTCCGAAGAGGCAGAGGAACTCGAGACCAAATTGCTAACTTGCGCTGGATTATGGAGAAAGCCAGAGAGTTCCAGAAAAATATCTACTTCTGCTTCATTGACTATGCGAAAGCCTTTGACTGTGTGGACCACAGCAAACTATGGCAAGTTCTTAAAGAAATGGGAGTGCCTGACCACTTTATCTGTCTCCTGAGAAACCTATATGTGGGACAGGAAGCAACAGTTAGAACTGGTCATGGAACAACGGATTGGTTCAAAATTGGGAAAGGAGTACGGCAAGGCTGTATATTGTCCCCCAGCTTATTTAACTTATATGCAGAATACATCATGCGGAAGGCTGGACTGGAAGAAACCCAAGCCGGAATTAAGATTGCCGGAAGAAATATCAACAACCTCCGATATGCAGATGATACCACTCTGATGGCAGAAAGTGAGGAGGAATTAAAGAACCTTGTAATGAGAGTGAAAGAGGAGAGTGCAAAAAACGGTCTGAAACTCAACATCAAAAAAACTAAGATCATGGCCACTGGTCCCATCACCTCCTGGGAAATAGAAGGGGAAGATATGGAGGCAGTGTCAAATTTTATCTTCCTGGGCTCCATGATCACTGCAGATGGAGACAGCAGCCCTGAAATTAAAAGGCGCCTTCTTCTTGGGAGGAAAGCGATGACAAATCTTGACAGCATCTTGAAAAGCAGAGACATCACCTTGCCAACAAAAGTCCGAATAGTCAAAGCTATGGTTTTTCCTGTCGTGATGTATGGAAGTGAGAGCTGCACCATAAAGAAAGCAGACCGCCGAAGAATTGATGCCTTTGAATTGTGGTGCTGGAGGAGGCTCTTGAGAATCCCCTGGACTGCAAGAACAAACCTATCAGTTCTAAAGGAAATCAACCCTGAGTGCTCACTGGAAGGACAGATCCTGAAGCTGAGGCTCCAGTACTTTGGCCATCTCATGAGAAGAAAAGAGTCCTTGGAAAAAACCTTGATGTTAGGAAGGTGTGACGGCAAGAGGAGAAGGGGACAACCGAGGATGAGATGGCTGGACAGTGTCTGCGAAGCAACCAACATGAACCTGACACAACTCCGGGAGGCAGTAGAAGACAGGAGGGCCTGGCGTGCTCTGGTCCATGGGGTCACGAAGAGTCGGACACGACTAAACGACTAAACACACACACACACACACACACACACACACACACAACAGAAGCAGAGGAACTAGAGACCAAATTGCTAACATGCGCTGGATTATGGAGAAAGCCAGAGAGATCCAGAAAAACATCTACTTCTGCTTCATTGGCTACCTCCTGAGAAACAGATACGTGGGACAGAAAGCAACAGAACGGGATATGGAACAACTGATTGGTTCAGAATTGGGAAACGAGTACTACAAGGCTGTACAGTAGTGCCTCGCAAGACTATAGTTTCGGATGACGACGAATTTGCTTTACGATGAGGTTTTCGGAGTGATCTTGCGTTTCATTTAACAATGTTTCCTATGGGTGATTTTCGCTTTACGTTGTTAGGGACCTTGCCTCACAAGACGGTTAAATTTTAGGTCCCTGTTTTTCACTTTACAATCTTTTTCACAGCTTGGTCTTGTTTCGCTATACGAGTCTTTTAATGATCTCTGTTTCGTTAGACGGCTGTCTTCGCTTGTGAACCGCGTTTTGCTTAACAATGTTTCCTATGGCAATTTTCTCTTTACTATGACAATCTGTTCCCATTGGAATGGATTATCAGGTTTTCAATGCATTTCAATGGAAAAACGTGTTTCACAAGATGATGTTTTTGCTTAACAGCGATTTTCAGGAATGAATTAACATAGACTTGTGAGGCACCACTGTATATTGTCCCCCTGCTTTTTTTAACTTATATGCAGAATACATCATGCGAAAGTCCAGAATGGAGGAATCTCAAGCTGGAATTAACATTGCCGGAAGAAATATCAACACCACCGATATGCAGATGATACTACTCCGATGGCAGAAAGTGAGGAGGAATTAAAGGAACCTTGTAATGAGGGTGAAAGAGCAAAGTTAACATCAACATCAAAAAACTAAGATCATGGCCACTGTTCCCATCAGCTTGTGGCAAATAGAAGGGGAAGATATGGAGGCAGTGACAGATTTCACATTCTTGGGCTCCGTGATCACTGCAGATAGTGACAGCAGCCACGAAATTAAAAGACACCTGCTTCTTGGGAGGAAAGCGATAACAAACCTTGACAGCATCTTAAAAAGCAGAGACATCACCTTGCCAACAAAAGTCAGAATAGTCAAAGCTATGATTTTTCCTGTAGTGATGTATGGAAATGAGAGCTGGGCCATAAAGAAAGCTGACCGCCAAAGAATTGATGCTTTTGAATTGTGGTGCTGGAGGAGACTCTTGAGAGTCCCCTGGACTGCAAGAAGAACAAACCAATCCATTCTGAAGGAAATCAGCCCTGAGTGCTCACTGGAAGGACAGATCACGAAGCGGAGGCTTCAATACTTTGGCCATCTCACGAGAAGAGAAGAGTCTCTGGAAAAGACCCTGATGCTCGTAAAGAGTGAAGGCAAGAGGAGAAGGATGAGATGGTTGGACAGTGTCATTGAAGCTACCAATGTGAATTTGACTGAACTCCAGGGGGCAGTGAAAGACAGGAGGGCCTGGTGTGCTCTCCTCTATGGAGTCACAAAGAGTCGGAGTTCCTGTACACTGTATTTTTGGGGTATTCTCTGCCTTTAAGAGAAGTCCCAGATGACTTTGCATTGGAAAGAAGAGAGGAGATGTCAATGTGCAATTTTCACCATGGAGGGATGGGAAAAGAGCAGTGTGTCCCAGGGATCGGTCCTGGCACCAGTGCTTTTCAACCGGTTCATCAATGACCTGGAGACAGGGATAAGCAGTGAGGTGACCAAGTTTGCAGATGACACAAAACTTTTCCAGGTGGTGAAGACCAGAAGGGAATGTGAAGAACTCCTGAAGCATCTCTCCAAACTGGGAGAATGGGCAGCAAAATGGCAAATATGGTTCAGTATGAAAAAAATGTAAAGTACTGCAAATTGGGACATCAAATCTTTTTTTATATCAGCTAATGGGTTCTGAGCTGTATGATCAGGAAAAAGAGCTTGATGTGCTGGCAGACAGCTCGATGAAAGGGTCAACCCAGTGTGCGGTGGCACTGAAAAACGCCAATTCCATGCTTGGGTTAATTAACAAGGGGACTGAAAATAAAGCAGCCAACATTATACAAAAGGCTGGTAAGGCCACACCTGCAGTAATGCAGATAGGAAAGGCTACAGTGTTTGGGGCTCCTGAGTCTAGAGAAAAAGTGCCTGGGGGGGGGACGTGACTGAGATCTATAAAATTATGCAGGGAATGGAGCAAGTGGATGGAGGAAAGCTCTTTCCCTCTCACACAAGATGAGAACCCTCAGGGGACATCAACTCCAATGGAGAGTAAAAAAAGAGGAAAGAAAATATTTCTTTACCCAGTATGTTGCTAGTCTGTGGAACTCCATGCCACAGAATGTGCTGGTGACATCTAGCCTAGATGCATTGAAAAGGGGGATTGGGGGGATTTCTGGAAGAAAAGTTTATCACAGGTGACAAGCCATGATGGGGATGTATAGTTCCCAGGCTTCAAAGGAAGGGACCTCAAAAGGCCAGATGCAGGGAAGGGGGATCAGGAGACAGGTCTCTCGTCATCTTGTGTGGTCCCACAGGCATCTAGTAGAGATATAGGAGGCTGGACTAGATGGGCCTTTGGCTTGATCCATAAGGACTCTTCTCTTAATTACGTTATATTTTAGCTCCAGAGACAACAACCTGCTAGCTTCCCCTCCACCCTGAGCTTCCCCTCTACCCTGAGATGATATGACTTAGGCCTCTGATGGCACCACGAAGCCTGTGGAGGAAAAGACAGAGAAGAGCTGAATGAAGCCGTTTCTCAGGCTTTGACATCCATCACCATCGAACATAAGGAAGGGAGAAGACACAGATGAGTGACACCTTTTCTGAAGAAAGACGTATTTTAACACATCTGGGTGCCATAGCCCTAAAAGCAAAAGAAAAAAATTGCTCCATTCTTTGTGAAGTCTGCTGATGGGCCACTTATTCACTTTCCTTCTTTGCTTCACTTTCCAGAGGATTAGCAGCGTGTTTTTAAATTTGTGTTGTTTTTACATCAAAAGGTACAAATGCCCAACAGCCCCTTTCAAGACGATCAGAGGGAGTTTCTTCCCGGAAAGTCGATTTAGGATTGCAACCTAAAGATGGGGTCCCTCCCTAGTCATGCTTAAAACAGATCGGACAAGAATGAAGGGAGTGTGTTTCTTCATTTTGTTTATTTCAATGGGTCTGATCAAAGCCCTGCTAACTTAATAAAACAACAGCAGCAACAGGAGGAGAAGGAGAGGAAGAAAGCAGAATACTGGCCCAGGTCAAAGTGAAGGAGTATTTTTAACTCCCCATCTATTTCTTACATGATTTTTAATTCCTTAATTTCGAATCACTCCCTTGCTCTTTCTAAATGGAGGAGACCCACCAGCCAGCCTGTGGGAGTTTGTCAAGGCAACCCCAAGGTCAATGCATGGATTAAAGAGCCCTGCACTTGTTAAGATTAATAATCCGATCTTTCATTTGCTTTTCCCTTTTCAAAGTTCCCCAAAGCAGAAGCAGCTTCTTTAGTTCAATCTTCAAGATCCCAAAAGGGGAAAGAAGAGACTCACAAGAGCCCCATGAGAGAAAGGGGTCAGAAGGGTCCAACCTTTTGCACAAAGAAAGTGGAGGGAGTTTAAGTCAGCAAAGAGAGGCAGAGGATGAAGGGGAAGGAAACATTGCTCAGCCAGGAAACCTTTCTACTGGGGCAATCGGGAGAGTACAGGATGGAGCCGAAAGTTAAGGGAAGGGTGGACACAAATAGCAAATGGAGAAAAGAGAGAATGCAAAGCGGAAGAACCGTCACTCACGCAGAAGTGTGGAATCACCTTCCCAGAGGAGATGACCGGAAGGGGAGAGCGGTGGACTGAGGAGATGCTGCCCCTCTTGTATTGGCTGGTGTCAGCCTCAAGGGAAGTCCCACAGAAAGAGGATTACAGTAGTCTATTCTTGAAACTATCCTGAGCGTGGACCAATCCGGGGAGTGATAATTACATCCAGGCAGGGGCCCAGCTGCACAATCCGTCTAAGAGGGAAGTAGGCGGATCAGACCATGGGCGCCACGTGCTTCTCCACTGACAGCGATGGCTCCAGGAGAATGCCCAGCGTGCACTGGAAACCACCCAAATCACAGACAACAGGAGCATGCAGATGGAGGACCCCCATATTTTTTGGGTTCAGCCTCAGCCTATGGTCCCTTTTATCCTCCCATTGAAGGAGAAGGTGGGAACAGAAATGATGTTGCCTGTTAATCAGTTATCATAAGAGTCCAAAGTACAGGTGAAGAGTGCAAAGCAAAATTCCCCAGTCTGGCTTGTCTGTCAAGGGGAGGACAAGAAGGGAGGCTTGAAGGGGAACCCCACACACACACACACACCCCAAATCAGGACAACCAAGGTTTGCCTCTTGTCAACAGGACCGGCCCTTGGTGAGCATGGGGTTGGGGTGAGCAGGATTGAGGTATTTTTTTCAAAAAAAGAACTAAATAAGATGCAATGTAAACCATACCCCAAAACACCACCGCTGTGCACATGTTCAAAGAAGAAGTGTGGTGTCGTGGATGGAGTACCAGACTGGAAACCAGGAGGCCTGGATTCAAATCTTTGCTGGGCCAGGGAAACTGAGAGGAGAGAGAGTGTGTGTGTGTGGCGAGGGGGGGGGGAGGCTACTTCCGCCACCTCTTGAAATCTCACTTACCTTGCAAACGTTGGGAGGGATGTGGGATTTCGGTTCTTCCTTTTTGGTCACAAAAAGGCAAAGAGAATTCCGCTCAGTCTCGCCCCTTCCTAAGAGAAAAGAAAAATAGAAAAGATCACCCTGGAGGCTTCGTGGATAAAAGCAAATCAAAGACATTTCCTTACGGGATGTGCCTTCGTTATATTTCAATTGAACGGGGCTCCATCCCCATCTCTCTCTCTCTCTCTTCTTCAGGCAACAGAACAAGAGGAACACAAAAGCAGGCGGGCAGGCAGGCGTATCTTCCCTCTGACACATACAATGAAAGAAAGCAGCAGCATACAAGATGGGACGTCTTTCATTGTTTATTTAAAATATTTTTAATCTTACCTTCCTCATTAAAAAAGACCCAAGATAGCTTACGTGAATCAGAAAAAGGCAATATTTAAAACTGAAAAACTCCAAGACTACAAGCGCTAGAATGAATCAAACCAAAGCTACACTAAAATAGTACTGTAAACAGAATCAACATCTAGAAAACACCAGAGCCCGTGTGATGTAGAGGATTGAGGGTTGGACTGGACCCTCTGTTGTCACAGGACCATTTGTAATTCAAATTATGGTTCTTATTATTTGGGGGTTATTTGTATGTGCTATACCTAGACCTTTGCCTCTGTGTATTGCTATTTGTTCAACTCCAAGCCCAGGAACAGCTAAACAAAGAGGAGGACATTTAGATTCATCATTGTTTCTATTGTCATAATTTTAAAAGGGGGGAGTGATGCCTGGATATGGCCAAAATTAGTTTTTTTCCTGGTCTTGGGATAGAAAATATTATTCTACTTATTTTTTCCAATATTTCTTCTCCCTTGAGCTTTGAATTAAGTCAAAGGCCTATATTTCACACCTTCCAGTCCCTCACCTTTCAACTAGCAGATGGCCCAGTTAGGAATGCTGCCCAGAGGCCAAACACGGATAGAACCATAGAATCACGGAAAAGTGAAGTTGGAAGGGGCCTACAAGGCCATCAAGTCCAACCCCCTGCTCAATGCTGGAATACAGTCAAGGCAGATCTGCTAGCTGATGATCCAAACTAGTCAAAATATAAAACACAGCAGGGACCGAGAGGCTGAAGGCCATAAATCTGGGTCCTGATTGGACTTTGGTTCAGCTGGTTGCGTCTTGTCTGACCTCTTGCTGGAGCTAAAATATTGGGTAGCAGGCTTGGTCCGTAACAAAATGGTCACAGTGCCAGAGGACTGGAGGACGACACATCTCACGCCAATCTTTAAAAAGGGAAGGAGGGGGGACCCAGGAAACCACAGGCCGGTTAGCCTAATGTCTGTTCCAGGGAAGACAGTGGAAAGCCTGATCCAAGATAAAATCTTTAAATACACAGAACAACAACCTTTGCTGAGGGAGAACCAGCATGGCTTCTTTAAGGGCAGGTCTTGCTTCACAAACTTTTTAGAACTCTTTGAAAAGCTCAACAGGCATGTAGATATGGGCAAATTGGTGGATACTGTCTATCTGGATTTCCAGAAGGCATTTGACACGATCACTCACCAAAGGTTGCTGAGAAAAACGTCACAGTCAGGGGATAAGAGGGCAGGTCCTCTTGTAGACTGAGAATTGGTTGAGAACCAGGAAACAGAGAATGGCCAGCGGCCAATTTTCAAAATGAAGAGAGGGAAACAGCGGTGTGCCCCAGGGATCTGTCCTGGGATCGATGCTTTTCAACCTGTTGATCAATGACCTGGAGAAAGGGATAAGCAGTGAGGTGGCCAAGTTTGCAGATGACACGAAGCTTTTCTGGGTAGTGAAGACCAGAAGGGATTGTGAAGAGCTCCAGAAGGATCTCTCCAAACTGGGAAATGGGTGGCAAAATGGCAAATGCTTTTCAATATAAGAAAATTTAAGAGAATGTAAAGTAATCAAATCTTTTTTTATGAGCTAATGGGTTCTGAATGATCTGTGATGGATCAGGAAAGAGATCTTGGGGTCCTGGTGGACAGCTCGATGAAAGTGTCCACCCAGTGTGTGGCAGCAGGGAATAAGACCAATTTGATGGCTCTAAGGATCACTAAGAATCGTATTTCCTCATCAAGCGTGTTGTTAGTCTGTAGAACTGTTTGGCACAGGATGTGGTGAAGACATCTGGCCTAGAGGCCTTGAAAAGGGGATTGGACCGATTTCTGAAAGAAAATTCCATCACACGTTACCAGCCATGATGGGGATGTATAATCTCAAGGTTTAAATAAAAAGTACCTTAAAAGGCCAGATGCAGGGAAGGGGTATCAGGAGACAGTCTCTTTCGTTGTCTTGTGTGGTCCCAAGGGCATCTGGTAGAGCCAATATGAGATATAGGAAGTTGGATTAGATGGGTCCTTGGCCTGATCCAGCAGGGCTCTTCTGTTAAGTACGCTATATCATATCTCCAGAGCCAACAGCCACTGAACGGGAAAAGCTGCCAGCTTCCCCTCCATCCCAAAGAAGAGACGATATGGGTAAGGGCTCTGACTTCTAGTAAAATAGATTTAAGATTCCAACCTAAAGATCGGGTCTTTCCCTAGTCGTGCTAAAACGAGATTGGACAAGAACAAATACAGTGGGGTCTCTACTTAAGAACATCTCTACTTAAGAACAATCCAACTTAAGAACAGCTCCATTTGCTAAATTTTGCTTCTACCTGAGAACAGAAATCCAAGATAAGAACAGGGAAAAAAAAACTTTCCTGCTCTTTTTTTAACCTTAGGTCATCTTAGGTTAAAAAAAATTCTCCCTCTAGTGGTAGAGTACGTATTAACCAGCTTTGCATTAGTTCCTATGGGAACTAATGCTTCAATGTACGAACGCACCTCTACATAACAAAAAAACAGCCAGAACGGATTAATTGGTTTTCAGTCTATTCCTATGGGAAATTTTGCTTCATCTTAAGAACATTTCAACTTAAGAACACCATTCCAAAACGGATTAAGTTCTTAAGTCGAGGTTCCACTGTAGTTTCTATGGACGGAAAAGAGCAGATACGGATTAAATGGTTTTCAATGCATTCCTATGGGAAATGCAGATTCAACATAAGAACTTTTCAACTTGAGAACCACCTTCCAATACGGATTAAGTTCTTAAGTAGAGACCCCACTGTAAAGTGAGTTTCTTCATTTTGTTTATTTCAACGGGTCTGATCAAAGTCCTGCTCACCAAATGAAGCAGCAGCAGCAACAGAAGGAAAAGAAGAAACCAGAACACCAGCCCAGGTCAAAATGAAGGAGGATTTTTAACTCTCCAGCTATTTCTTGGATCATCTGTTAGGGGGAGGCACCAAGGTGTGCTTAACAACGATGTTCACAAGTGCTAAATATCCTGGATGCTCAAACCCAACAAGAAACGTTAAGTTGTGTTTCATTTTTCCCTCTTCCCATAATTGTCTTCACCTTCCCAAGGGCATCAGGGAACTCCCAGGCATAGCCCTGCCCCCCCCTTCCCATCAGCTTGTGAAAGTTTCAGGCTTGTGAAAGAAGTCTTGAGGAATCCAGGCTGAAATGTTCCCCTCCCTTTCTTACATCCTTTTTAATTCCTTAATTTGGAATCACTCCCTGGCTCATCCCACATGGAGGAGACCCACCAGCCAGCCTGTGGGAGGTTTTCAAGGCAACTTCGAGGTCAATTCACAGATTAAAGAGCCCTGCACTGGAGGAGATTAATAATCAGATCGTTAATTTGCTTTTCCCTTTCCAAAGTGCCCCAAGGCAGAAACAGCTTTTATTTATTTATTTTATTAACAACTAGGAATAAAGTAAGGAGCACAGAAGGTAGAGGGGGATATGGGGGGAAAGAGGGGGAGGGGAACACAAAATGTACTGTCATCCAATCTGTTCAAGTTGCAATATCTAATTGACTTTCCGCTTTTCTGCAATTTGGATGCCCTTCAGTTTTCAACTTAGTTACATCTTAATTTAAGGTTTCGATTTACCATCCCCAAGCAAATGGGCAAGAGGAAAGGTTTAATCGGATATTGAACGGAATGTCTTTACACCTGTGGAGGAACTGGGGGGAACCACCAAGGAAAAATCCTTAATTTGAAAAAAAATTCTTGCCATTTCTGGCTCACTTCCTTCCTGGTTTCGTGAAACAATCGCTCCTCCTCCGCCACAGGACGGGCAATGCCTGCCCCCTGCGGCAGCTGGGGCTGCCCCCACAGCCTGGGATTGGGTCCCCAGTGTTCCGGGTGTGAAGCTCTGCCTCCCTCCCTCGGCTGTGGTTTTCTTCCTTCCTACCAGATCCCTCCCTTGCTTGCTTGCGGGGTCGAGGAGACCCAGGTACCCCATCTATGTCAGATGCAGGGGAAGAGGGGTCTCCGGAGAAAGGGGTCTGATGGTCTTGGGGGCTCCCACAGGGAGAGACTAGAAGGGGGACTAAGAGGGGCCCCTGGGCCTGATCCACCACAGGGCTCTCCTTAGGCTCTTCTGTCCCTTCCTCTAAGAGAAAGGCAAGAGGGGAAAAGGCCCTCTCCCACCTCTCCCTCTCCAAAAGAACCCCCCATGCAGGACCGGCTCCTTCCGTTCACCCTCCTGGATCCCAAAAGTAGGAAGGAGGAATTCGGGAAAGCGCCCCGACAAGCTGTGTCTCACCCGCAGCAGTTAACGCAGGGTGGAGCTCAGCCGGACTAGGAGCTAAAACAATAATAAAACTCTGGACATGTTCAGAGAGGCAGCGTGGTTGGTAATCAAACGGGGATTCCTGCAACCTGGGTTTGGAGTTTGATTTCCCCCCCCCCCATGGGCCGCCTCCTGCTGGACGTCACTTCACAGGCTATGAAATGAAGCAGAAAGGACAGCAGAACCAAAGGGACGGGACGAAGCAGACGGAGATGTCACCCCCGCCCAGTCCTCTGAGAAGGGCGGAGAAGAAGGACCGGTCAGGTCAAGTCCATCTCTGTGGCCTCTCTGCCCCTCGAGAGCGGCTACAGGAGACCTGGGGGTGGTGACCCCCCTCCCCAAAAGGCTCCTGGGGCTGCCGGTGATGGGGCTCAAATCCTCTGACGTCCTTATACAAGCGGCACAAGAAAGGGCCTTCTGCTAACGGGAGAGTAGCTGGCTGGAGAACTCTGGGGTTTCGGATCGGTGCCTGTGGAGCCGGAGGTTGGGAATTTGATTCCTCCCCCCCCCCCGCAATTGGGCTGCCTCCCGCTAGAAGAGCCAGCCGGAGTGACCTTGGGCTAGCTCCACCGTCCCAGGACAAGAATGATGATGACTGTTATAATAGGATGGTGGTGCCTCAGATGGCAATAAAAAACTCACCTGCCTTCCAAAGGTCAGAGGGATCTGGCGTTTGATCTTGTCTCTTTCGGTCCTGTACTCTGGACAAGATTTACAGGGCATTTTCTTTTAACAACGTAAGATTTTAAAATGAATAGTTAGATAGAAGATAGCCCATAGTTTCCAATCACACCTGCTTCCCAGGCAGAGATACACCACCTGTCGAAACTCTGAAAAACAAGTACTACAAAATCCATCTCCTCACATAGACCAATCAGCCTAACATCAATCCAAGAGAAAATTCCGGAACACATTATTAAGCAGACATTACGCAAGCACCTAGAAAACACTGCATTAAAAAAAAAGAAGCTCATATGGATCTGTGAAGAACAAATCCTTCTAGACTAACTTGATCTCATGTTTAACCTTTCTGACAGAAAGAGGGAATACTGTAGACATAGTACAGTGGTGCCTTGCATAACGGGCACCCCGTTTAAACGATGAATTCGCATAGCAATGAAGAATTTGCGATCGCATAACAATGTTTCCTATGGGGGAAATCGCTTTGTGATGATTGATAAGCTGTTTCGCTTACCGATTTTTGCATAGCAATGGTTTTTCCCCAGCTGCTCGGCGGTTCCAAAATGGCCACCAGGTAAAACAGGGACGGATTCCTCGCTTACCGGGCAGCTAAAAGGGCCGCCGTATGCAGGATATTCTCTTAAAAGGTAAGTTTTAAGCCCATAGGAACACATTAAACGGCTTTTAATGCATTCCTATGGGCTTTCTAATTTCGCATAGAGACGAATCCGTATAGCGAAGATTTTTGCTGCACAGATTATCATCGCTATGCGGGGCAACACTGTATAGCTTGACTTTAGCAAAGCTTTTGACCAAGTGCCACATGATGTTCTGATTAGCAAGCTAACTACATATGGGCTGGATAGAATAACTGTCATGAGGATACAGAGTTGGCTATAGAATCGTACTAAAGGACAAAAATGGTAGGGACCTAACAGAAGCAGAAGATATCGAAAAGAAGTGGCAAGAATACACAGAGGAATTATACCAGAAAGATCTCGATGTCCCAGACAACCCAGATAGTGTGGTTGTTTATCTTAAGCCAGACATCCTGGAGAGTGAAGTCAAGTGGCCCTTAGAAAGCCTGGCTAACAACAAGGCCAGTGGAGGTGATGGCATTCCAGTTGAACTATTTAAAATCTTAAAAAATGACTGTGTTAAGGTGCTACACTCAATATGCCAGCAAGTTTGGAAAACTCAGCAGTGGCCAGAGGATTGGAAAAGATCAGTCTACATCCCAATCCCAAAGAAGGGCAGTGCCAAAGAATGCTTCAACTACCATATAATTGCACTCATTTCACAAGCTAGCAAGGTTCTGCTCAAAATCCTACAAGGTAGGCTTCAGCAGTATGTGGACTGAGAACTCCCAGAATTACAAATCAAATCAAATAAATTTATTGTCATTGTAAGTATATACATAGCATACCCATACGACGGAATTCACACAGACATCCAGAGACCAGACCCACATGCGCACACATAAAAAGCTGGATTTCAAAGGGGCAGAGGAACTAGAAACCCAATTGCTAAAATGCTCTGGATTATGGAGAAAGCCAGAGAGTTCCAGAAAAGCATCTACTTCTGCTTCATTAACTACACAAGAGCCTTTCACTGTGTGGACCACAGCAAACTATGGCAGGTTCTTAAAGAAATGGGAGTGGCTGACCACTTTCTCTACCTCCTGAGAAATCTATACGTGGGACAGGAAGCAACAGTTTGAAATGGATATGGAACAACTGACTGGTTCAAAATTGGGAAAGGAGTACGACAAGGCTGTATATTGTCTCCCTGCTAATTTAACATATGCAGAATACATCATGTGAAAAATTGAACTGAAGGAATCCCAAACCGGAATTAAGATTGCTGGAAGAAATATCAACAACTACCGATATGCTGATGACATCACTCTGATGGCAGAAAGTGAGGAGGAATTAAAGAACCTCTTAATGAGGATGAAAGATTAGAGCCCAAAAATGGTCTGAAGCTCAACATACAAAAAAACTAAGATCATGGCCACTGGCAAATAGAAGGGGAAGATCTGGAGGCTGTGACAGATTTTACTTTCTTGGGCTCCATGACCACTGCAGATGATGACAGCGGCTACGCAAGATCCTGAAACTGTGGCTCCAATATTTTGGCCATCTAATGAGAAGAGAAGACTCCCTGGAAAAGACCCTGATGTTGGGAAAATGTGAAGGCAAGATAGGAAGGGGGTGACAGAGGACAAGATGGTTGGACAGTGTCGCTGAAGCCACCAACATGAACTTGACCAAACTCCGGGAGGCAGTGGAAGACAGGAGGGCCTGGCATTTTCTGGCCCATGGGGTCACGAAGAGTAGGACATGACTTAACGACTAAACAACAAACAATAACCCATTACAGTGGTGCCTCGCTAAATGATGTTAATCCATTCTGTCAAAATCACTGTCTTGTGAAAACATCATTTAGCGAAGCGCAGTTGCCTACTGGAATGCACTGAAATCCTCAATCCGCTGTTAAAATCATCTGTTAGCGACGCATCAGTCCCGAAAAAACTCATTTTACGAAGCGCGGACCATGCTATCAAAATCGTCGTCTAGTGAGGCATCGGTCCTGGGGGAAAAAATGTCTTCTGAAGCGCGGAACGAAAGTTCGTCCAGTGAAAATCGTTCATAGGGATAGCCGGTTTGCAAAGTGCTATAGCGCTTGCAAAAACCCATTATCTAGCTAATTTGTCACCCTGCAAGGCAATCGTCTAGCAGAGCACCACTGTATATTACTAACCGGACACAGTGAAAGGCGGAAGATGGCAGTACAGGAAAAAAATTTTAAAAAAGCTTCAGGTTGCCAAAGGAATTAAATCTACAAACCCACCTAGTTAATGTTATTTATTGAGGAAGGAGAATCTTTCATAGATATTGATGAGTAGCTAAGCTAATATCAGACTCTGAGGCTCTTACATTTGGAGGGGATTGTGAGCCAGGTTGAAATGAGAACATTTTAAGAGCATGTTTCAAAGCTCTTATATCCCACGTCTGCAACGGGACAGAGAGTGAGGTGGGAGGAGGGAGTAAGTAATGAGAATTACTATTGCATTGTATATGTTCAAGACATTTGTTAAAAAAAGAAAGTTACCTGGAGAGACGTTGATGCCAGAAATCTCCAGCAGGAGGTCCTTGCGCAGAGATCTCAAGCCTTGATCCAGAAGATCCCATACTCTATTGGGGTCAATACGAGGTCACCTCCTCAAAGGCCACTGGAAGCGGGAAGGAGAAAAGAGTCTTACCTTTTCTCGGTAAGGCTTTGGCACTGTGTTGCGTCAGGAGATCCTCATAAGAAAGTACCAGACCAACCCTGACACACCCACCCACACCTATGGCGAGGAGGACATGGAGTGGGTAGTCAGGAGAAGTGAAAAAGAGGTGGAGCAAAAGAGAGACACCCCACCAACCCCAAGGCTCCTCCTACTGATGGGTGGGGCATCTCCTCCTCCTCCTCCTGGATCCCCCCCCAAAGAATATCCAAAATTCCCCACAGCCAAGTGTGGGCGAAGGAAGGCCTGGGAGGGGTTACCCAGAGGTTAAACCCCTGTACTGCAGCCAAAAGTGTACTTGCGGCCTGGGGTTCAAATCCCAGGTAGCGGCTCAAGGTTGACTCAGCCTTCCATCCTTCCGAGGTCGGTAAAATGAGTAGCCACCTTAATGGGGGGGCAATGTGTAGCCTGTATAATTAAAAATTGTAAACCGTACGGAGAGTGTTTGAAGTGCTATGGGGCGATATAGAAACAGAACGCTTTTTTTTTTTGGCTTTTGCCTCTCTTTCCCTTTGGAAACCCTCCCAAATATAGGAAGGGAAGCAAAAACAGAAAAGGGAGGTCTCGATGCTAAACGCACCTAAAAATAACAGAAGGAAAGCCCTCCTAAATCAGACCATGGCTCTCTCTCCCTGGTCCGGCCAGATGCTTCTAGGAAGCATGTGATGGAGGTGGGGGGAGGAAAGGGGGGGAATCCCAAAAAACACGGAGAAGCCTTGGAGGAGGAGAAGGTGGTGTGTGTGTGTGTGTGTGTGTAAGTGAGTGAGTGAGTGAGTGAGAGAGAGAGAGAGAGAGAGAGAGAGAGAGATCCAGGGCCCCAGAGATCCCCCTCTCCCCTTTGAATCCCCCCCTCCGCCTCCCTCTGGGGGCCTTCGCTTCCACTGGAAAACAGGCCTTTCTCTACAGCTTTAAACCAGGCGCTGAGCCAGGGAGGGAGCCTCAGAAGTCCCTGCCCCGGGTGGCTTCCTCAACGGGGGGGGGGGGAGTGGATTCCCCTCCTCCTCCTCCCCCCCCCTCCGGCCGAGGCTCTACCTTTAAGCCTCCCCCTCCTCCTAGAAAGACGCCTCGCCCGCGATCCCTCAAACCTGTTGGGGAAAACTCAGCCCCCCCACCCCCACCCCCACTCTCCCGGGGACCGTGGGGGGGGCCCTACTGACCAGAAGAGGCTCCTAAAACTCCCCCAACCGCCTTCCTGAGGCGAGCCGTCCGGCCACCTGCTCAACTACGCATGCGCCACAGCCCCACCCGCTGGTTAGCCCCCCCCTTACCGTGGGACAGAGGAGCGCATGCGGGAGAGCGAGCCCGAGCACACAGTGAGCCGTGGGTGGGGCTTGGAGGGTAGCCTGTCAGTCACTCGACGGGGAAGAAAGGGGGTGGCGGAATCGGCCGTTCTTGCCCCAACCAGCCTTCCAGAGGGATGGGCTTCTGCCCAGAGACAGGTGACGTGAAAGGAGCAGGATGAGGAGCGAGCTCTCATTGGGGCTCCATTGTCTTCTGGGAGGAAAAATACCTCTCCCCTGTGCGTCGCCCGGTTGCCAGGCATAATACGGCAGGGGGACGCTCAAGTCAAGGGGACCAGCCCTGGAGGGCTTCCGCCCAGCAACGAGTGACGCGCGAGAGGAGAAAGTTCTCATTGGGTCTCCATTGTTCTTCCCTGGGCGCAGCCAGAGCCTGCAGATGGACTCAGAGTCCGTCCCTTCAGCCTTGTCCTCTTGAGACCCCAGAAGTCCGGGCGTGGGGGGGGGGAACTCTGCGTCCTTCCGCCGATGTGGAGGAAGAGGAGGAGGATGGCGGCCAGGGCGACCCCTCAGAAATGGAAGCGAGGAGGAAAGAAAAGGAAGCAAGGAGGAGGACCGCCACCCCCACCACCATTAAAGAGGGTGAAGGGCTGGATGGAGAGTGACGGGGGGGGATAGATGGCAAGCGGAGCCTCCCCCCCCCCCTTTATGCCCTGCGTGGACGCCAAGGCAGGGAGGGGGTTGGGCTCCCTGGGGAGAAAAAGTGGGGCTGAGGACCAAGGGGGTCCCTTGAAAGGCTTAAGGGGGGAAGACACCCCCAGCGTAACCTCCCCTTTCTGTGAAAATTGGCCTGAAATCACAAGGAAACCGAGGCCATCCACTTCGGGGCACCACAGGGCTCCTGGTCAGTTTCTCCTAGAGGGACTTCCACAGGATGCGGCATTCGCGGCCCCCAACACACCCCCATGGAAATGAAAATCTCCCCCTTGAAGAAACTTCCCTCTTTCTCCACACTCAACCAGGACTACCCATTGGGGTCAAACCATGCAACCCAACTGGGAGAGACTGGAGCAGGTCATGGTGGTTGCCCAGACTCAATTGGGAGGTGACCTTGCCCCCCCTGATTTCTCTTTTGCCCCCCTCCTTCCTACCGAGAGACCCCCGCCATCCCACTCTTGATCCCCTTTTTGGTAATTTTTTTTTTGGGGGGGAGGGGACTTTCTTCCTCTGTCCTGATCCAGCTTGTTCCCACTTTCGTCCCTTTCCTGCAGGATGGGGCCCGTGCTGGCTGAGAAGGAACACCGGGTTCATTCATCTGTGCGGATGGGCTGAGAGGCTGCGCTCCGACCACCCTGCCGTGTAGCGCAGTCAGGTTTCCCCTCTCAGGTGGAGAGAGTCTGAGGGAGGGAGTCTGTTCTCCAGAGCTGTCTTAGCCTTCTGCTCCTCGCAAGACCCGTGTCGCAAGTCGCGCATCTCGGCCCTTCCTGCAGGCGTCTCAGTGTGACCCCGATCCCTGCCCCCACCTCTGCTGTCCAGCCTCTTCTGCTTAACCTGCAGGGTTTTCTCCTCACCCTCAGGATAGAATTCCAGTTGTTTTAGCTAAAAAAAGAGAAAAGACATCCAGGCTCCCAGAGTTAGGTCAATACCCTTGTGGGCAATGCCCTTGTGAGTGGAGTTATACCAGTTGTGATGATATTGGGTGGAAGACGGTCTGTTACCCCTCCTCCTCCTCCTCTCAGCCAGCAGAATCGAGGTAGCCCTATCGGCCGACCTTCTGATCTGCACGTGGGACTGTTAAAAGCCGGGTGGGTCCAATTAGACCCTTTTTTTTTCAGTTTCATTTTTTTTAATGTATTTATTTCCAAAGAATGAAAAGACAATCAACCATTTTACAAATATTAAATACAAAACTATTCCCCACATTTCTCCAATCCACATATATACCTTTCCCCATCACCTTTTAAAGAAAAATTGACCAACAATCTAAGTTTCTTTTCAAACCACATGTCTCTATTTTATCGGCATATTTTAATAATGGCTTCCAATTTTCCGTGAATTTACTATGGCTTATTTCTCCTCTATGTACTCTAACTTTATTCGTCATTTTTTTCATCAGCAATGTATGCCATATTTTACTTGTGAATGCTTGCAGTGAGAGATCTTGGGCTTTTTTCCAATTTTTAGCTATTTCGGATCGTGCGGTGCCTATGAGATTTGCAACTAATTCTTTATATTGTAGTTTCTCATTTCCCTCTGTGAATAATGAAAATAACAATAATGTTTCATTAATCTCTATTTTTTGATTAGTCAGTGTTTCTATCCATTTAATTACCTCCAGCCAAAAAGTTTCTATTTTGGGGCAAGAAATCCACATATGTTCCAGAGTTCCCTTTTGTCCGCAGTTCCTCCAACATTTATCAGATATATCTTTATTAATTCTGTGTAGTTTTGTAGGGCATAGATGCCATCGATGCACAACCTTTAGAACCGTTTCTTTTGCACTTGCTGAAATAGATTTATATGGATATTTTGGCCAGATTCCTGTCCAAATTTCTTCAGGTATATTAATATTTAAATTTGTTTCCCAGACTGTTTTAGATCCTCCATCTTTTCCATATTCTTTTTCAATAATGCTTTTATATATTAGTGAGGTCACTCCTCTCTTTTTATTTTTATCTTTTTGTATACAATATTGTTCGAATTCAGTTAATGTTCTTAGAAGGCCAGTTTTTTGTTGTAAGTGAGTAGCGAAACTTCTTATTTGTTTTATTTGTAGCCAATTGCTTTTTTATTTGCTTTGTTTTCTCTTCCATTTGCCTGATAGTACAGTAAGTGGTTCCCCTGAGTCGAATAAGTCATTAATTCTATATATTCCAGTTTGCTTCCATTCCTTAAATTGTGCATATTTCTCTTTAGACTATGTTTTCTCCATATCCTTAATGTTTCAGAAATGAATGGGTTCTGTATTTGTTCTCCTTTTCCAATTTTTTTGTAGTATAGATATACTTGTTTACTATGTCCGTTTTCATTTCACTTTCCATTTTGACCCAATCGGAATTTTTACAAGATTTATTTGCAAGGCTTCATAATATTTTTGGAGCTGTGGTATCCCTAATCCCCTCTTTTGACCCTGTCTATATTTGACACTATTTATAAATCTTATCTTCTTTCCCCTTCCTGCAATAAAATTTTCTAGCTTTCCTTGCCATAGAAGTCTTTCCCTCTGGTCAGCTGCCTTTCTCCTTCTTCCATCCAGTGGGGCAGAGAAAGGAGCAGGGGGTGAAGGAAAAAAGCTGGGAGGGTAGGAGGGGCCTTTTGTAAACGGGACGGCTCTGAATGGCCCATTCAGGAGAAAGGCAAGCCTCTTCCTTGAAACCAGGAGAGGATCCTCTCCTTGGGGGGAGGGAGATCTCCTTTCTGCCTCTGCCCCAAACCTGTGGCCTTCCTGGGCTTGTTTTTTTTTTGCCCTGCTTTCCTTTCTGGATAAAACAAAGGCTTTTCCTGTAATGCCACCAGGGAGCCCCCCCCAAAAAACACACACACAAACACAAACACACACCAGGAATGCATGAAAGAAATCCCTCCACCCACCTCCCTTCCTGTAGTGGATCCCCAGCCTGGGATCTGGTCGGGAGGGGGATCTGGTCTGCCCGTCTTCTCGATCCAGAACCACTGAACCAAGTGCTTCTTAAAAGTCCCCTTCAAACACCACAGAGGGAGGGGGATCCAGAAGAGGCTCAGGAGGGCAGGGCAGGCATCTGGGGGAAGGGAGCACTGTTGCCCCAAGCTGAGACCCCCGAAGACCCATTTCTGGGACCCCTATTGTCCCCGTTTTGCAGCACCCTCCCTCCATCCCTCCCTGCTCCCCCCCAAGACAGGGGGCCTTTTCCAAGTAACTTTTCCAAGTCTGGACAAAAGGGAGGGTGAGGCCAAGGGGGTTGTATGGAGGAAGGAGCAACTGGGGAGGGAGAGCACTGGGGGATGCTCCCTCCTCACCCCCTCTGCCACCACCACCCCAAAAAAGGGCGCTTGCAGGATCTGGGGAAAGGGGGTCTCCTCGCAGGAAAGCCAAGGAGGAGCCACCGACACACACGTGGTATGAAAATATTCACACCAGGATAGTAGTAAGCGGTTTTATTTTCATGCCCGCAGGCATGGAGAGCGAGCACACTTCGGCAAGTATGGTCTCTGCCCTTACAAGGAACAAACAACACCTGTCAATACCCAAGGCATATTTTCCCTCTCTGTCCCTCTGACCAATCCGGTCACGGCAGAGGGCTCACATTCTGCCTCTCACTCGACGAAACTGCCTATCCTCCATTTTGTAAAGTCATCCTTTATAACTATTACTGTATTGTGAACTTAGTAGTAGTTTTATATTACACACAGACAAAGGCCCCCCCCCCGGGTGTCTTCCTCGGGCGGGATGGAGACCCCTCCCAGAGAATTCCCATCTGCCCCCTCCTCCACATTTACCTCATAGGTCTCATCATCCACCACCACTGAGCGGGTTGGCCAGTGATGATGGGCGCTGGAGACCATCATGATCTAGGAGGAAGAGGAGGAGGAGGATCGGGAGGAAAACAAAATAGGCGCCTTCCCTTTGCAAGGCCTTCGCGGGAGGAGGGGCTCTTTTTTATTTTGTTTCTTAAACAAAACCCCCTAGAACCCCCCCCCCGTCTTTCCTAGTCTTGCACCTTGCACCCCCCGCCATTGCTCACCTCCTTGTAGGTCCTCTGGCGGGGAAACTCACGAGGAAGCCACCGTCCCCCTTGCAAAGTGGCCTTTCCCCGGGGGGGGTGTCCTAGAGGTATGGGGCAGGAGGAGGAGGCCGGACTCCCAGCCTTTGGAGAGGCTCCTCTTCTCCCCCCCCCCTTTGAGAGTTCTCGGTTTTCCCGTTTTCCACAATGGGAAGAGGGGGGAGGGGCGGAGCCTCAAGGTTGGGGACCACTGTATATAAAACAACGTGAGACGGATTCCTAGAGAGGAACTCTCTTCGATTAGACATTCTGGTTGCTTGAACAACCGAGACAAGAAAGAGATCACAGAGACATGGATTCCTAGAGGGAAAGCACGCCAGACAAGGGAGACGGATTCCTAGAGAGGAACTCTCTTAGACATTCTGGTTGCTTGAACAGAGAGAGAAGACTCCTAGAGAGTGAGCGTCCGAGACAAAAGAGATCACAGAGGATTCCTAGAGGGAAAGCACGCCAAACAAGAGAGATGGATTCCTAGAGGCGACTGGAAAGGTGAGCAGGAGGACTGTGGCTTTCAGAGCAAATATCCCCCCCCCCACGACGTGCTTAATCCTGTCTTGTGGATCACTTCTATGATTATTTGTGCTGCTAGAAGGCATCGAGAAGTGGTTGTTTGATTTAGAGGAGTCTTGTATCATTTCCCTTCTGCTGGTGTGTGTGTGTGTGTGTGTTATGCTGGATTTTCTTAAAGATAGCCTTCCCTGTTTTCCCCATAGCTATGCAGTGCTCCCCCATTAATCTCAATAGCTGGAGATCTATCAACCCCTTATCCACCAGGGTCCATGAATCTTTACCCTCCTCTGAGGTTTCTAACCCTTCACCAGCTTGAATAGATACAGTTTGTTTCATAGCTGGTCCTGCCATTTTCAAGTCAGTGAGGGGGGGGGAGGTTTTCAATAACTGAGACTTTTCCCATTAGATTCCTGGGAGTCTGTAGCCAAAGCAGAGAATTTATTTTCAGTGGTGTTCATAGCTGACTCACTTACCGTTTCCGTCACAAAGAGGTCCCGCTGATCTAGCTGCGGTTGTTTAGCAACCTTGGGAGTAGAGTTAGAAGCAGTCTGCTGTCGTTTCCTTCTTCCCCATTTTGCCGATTCTTTGAGCTCCAATAATCCACAGTAATCCAGATGTTTGAAAGACCATTTAGGCCAACACTGTGGTCTCTAGATGCCCTCAGGACACCCCAATAGGATGATGAGAAAATAGAAATGCCTGAGCATAAGGTTAAAATAAAAAGGTTTTTAAAAAGGAGCGAGCCATAGGACAGTTGTCATAATTGAGTGGCCATCTTGAATCAACCCCCAAGTTGAAACATAACAACAAGCCTTCCTACTGGCAGAAGACGTAGCCATATTGGTCTGTGCAAGTGACACACACATGCACGCACGAACACACAAACGCACGCACAAGTGCTTCCCTCCCGCTCTGCCTGCGAGGAAGGCTAAACAGACCAGGAAATTCCTCTCAAAGCAAAAAGGAGCAAATCTGGAAAATGGGCAAAAAGGCCCCCCTCGTCACACACACAGAGACACACACAAACACTATTCGTAGGGGGCAAAAGAGATCCCCAAGGGACCTCACAGGTCAAAGGCCAGCGTGTCCAACTGGAGACCCCCCACCCCTCAGCATCACCCGCTGGGTTCTCCCCTCCCCAAGTCCCATCCTGGAGAAAAAGACACAGAAGGACACCGTGGATGATGGTATCAAAAGCTCAGGAGAGGCCCAACAGAACCAAAAGGGGACACACACACTCCCCTTGTCCAGATCCCATCCGAGGTCGTCCCACAAAAGGACCAAAGCCATTGTCTCAGTCCTCTAACCAGGCCTGAAATTGCCAGATTGAAAGGGATCCATGTAATCCGTCACCTCCAGGAACCGCTGGAGCTGAGAAATCAGCAAACACTACAGGACCTTGCCCAGGAGTTGGAATCTGTGAGACTGGCCCCTCATTGTCCAGTAGATTAGGATCCCGGTGTGACAAACCCAGACCTACTAGGATATGCCACACGTTAACTAAGCTGCCACCAACCATTCCCTATAAGAAGTCACACAGACCAGGGATGGATTTTTAACAAATAAAAGAACAAGGTTTATTTACATAACACACAGGGAAAATAAAATGATCAGGTGAATAAGATACAGTAACGTGGCTTAGTCTCAATCATACATACACACAGTTTGGTTCACACAGAACACTTAAAGTAAAGCACAGACCCTGAACCTATCAGTTCTGGCTAACCATACAGACACCTGAACCTATCAGGTTGGTACTGACTGACACACAGTAGTACCCTGTCTGACACACAGACTCCCACTCAAGCTTCTTCTCTCAGCTCTTCTCCAGCTCTCTCCTAACTTCTCCACACACGCTCAACATATATATACAGTACAGCCCCTCCTCCTGATGTCCCGCCTTCCACTCCCCATAGGATGGAACTTTCCCTCCAAACCCATGACAGACAGGTAACATCAGTGCTGTATGTAACACCTCCCCTCTTTATAAGTTGTTTTGTAGGGGGAAAGCTAAGGTGCTTTTCACCAAAAAACAACCTGGACCCAAAACATACAAAAACAGTCATATAATAACATACAATACCATACTTACTTATACTTACACTCTATTAGGCATTTAAACATTTACCACTAACAATACATCAAGTTACCTTTATTCATACAAACCAACATGTTTAATAAACAGACACATTTGACTTTTTGTCATCAAAATATATACATAGTCCATGTTTCTTTCGCCGTCTTCATTCTTCAGGTCTTCTTGACAAGGCGTCAGCAACACAGTTCACTGACCCTCTGACCACCTTCACTTCAAAGTCATAGTCTTGCAGGTTTAAAGCCCACCTCATAAGTTTACTATTGTGGGTTTTCATTGTCTTTAACCATTGCAGTGGTGAATGGTCAGTACACAGAATAAAATGTCTCCCCCAGATGTAAGGCTTGGCCTTCTGGATCGCGTAGACTATGGCCAGGCACTCCTTCTCCATGGTTGCCAAATGTCTCTCACCTTTCTGGAGTTTCCTACTCAGGTAGGACACTGGATGCTGGTCACCATTTTCATCCTCCTGGCAAAGAACTGCTCCTACCCCGCTGTTAGACGCATCGGTGTAGATGATGAACTCCCGGTCGAAGTCTGGAGCACGCAGCACTGGATAGTTGATGAGCGCCTGCTTCAACCTCTGGAACGCCTCCTCACAGTCGCTGGTCCACGGGATGCGGTCATCAGTCTTCTTCCTCGTCAGATCGGTCAGCGGAGCCGCAATCTCGCTAAACCTCGGGATGAACTTTCTGTAGTAGCCCACCAACCCAAGAAATGATTTGACTTTTTTCTTGGTGTTGGGTCTGGGCCAATCACGAACTGCTTCTATCTTGGCCTCGAGGGGTTTTATCACTCCTCCCCCTACCATGTGACCCAAGTATTTTATTTCTGGGCTACCCAGCTGCAGTTTGTTCTCTTTGCAGGGCCTAGGCCATAGCACTTCCTCCCCTGGGTCAAAGTGCCTCTCCCTGGCTCTCTGGTCATCCCAAGCTTTCTTTCTGACCTTTTGAGCTTGCAGGGTCTCTGCTGCTAGCTCTAGGTTTCTCTTTAGGTCATTCCTCAAAGAGTCTATGTATGTCACAACGTCCTGTGGGTCATCCTGGGTGATCTGCTCCCAATTTTGTTTGATCAAATCAAGGGGCCCTTTCACCCTTCTCCCAAATAAAAGTTCAAACGGACTGAACCCGGTACTGGCTTGTGGCACTGATCGATAAGCAAACAAAAGGGATTGCAGCTTCTGATCCCAATTGTTTGGATTCTCTGCCAAGTAAGCCCTAATCATGCGCATTAGAGTCCCATTGAACTTCTCAGTTAACCCATTACTTTCAGGGTGATAGGCAGTGGTTTCCTTGTGCTTAATTCCACAGATTTGCCATAACCGTTTCATGAGCTTCGATGTGAACGATGCGCCCAAATCTGTGATTATTTCTGAGGCAAATCCCATCCTGGACATATACCCCACCAAGGCATCTGCCACTGTGTTAGTTTCAATGTTAGTCAAGGGTATGGCTTCAGGGTACCTCGTGGCATGGTCCACAATTGTGAGAATGAACCTGTTCCCCCTCTTTGTGGCCTTGGGCAAAGGTCCCACAATATCCACCCCTATGCATTTGAACGGAGTGTCAATCACAGGCAAAGGGCACAACTTTGCTTTGGTCCTGTCGCGGCTATTCCCCTGCCTTTGACACACATCACATTGTTTACAGAACTCCCTGATCTGCTTCCCTATGTCAGGCCAGTAAAAATTCTGTGTGATTCTCTGCTGTGTTTTGTTCACCCCTAAGTGCGCAGCAAACATGTCAGAGTGCCCCCTTTGTAAGATCATGGGGCAATACTTTTCAGGTACCACTAGCTGACTTCGGATCCCATCTCCCTCTTTTGAGATATTCCTCAGGGTCTCTCTATACAAAATCCCCTTTTTCTCTAGAAATCTCACTGGGGTTTCAGGTGTTAGCTGGGCGTCAGTCACCTGTTCAAAACACTTTTGGAGAGTGGCGTCTGCCTTTTGCTCTTGGCCAAATCGGCTGTCTGTGGTTAAGGTTTCCACCACAGCTTCTGAACTCCCCTCTGCTTCCGTCTCTGGCTCATCAGTACCCCCCTGAACTGTCCCCGTGGTGGCTTGTGAACGTGTAATCACTAGCACCCGTTTCACATGTTCAGCCAGGTCATTTCCCACGAGCACGGCTGCTGGCAGAGTCGATGAAATCGCTAGCCGCCAAACTCCCCTCCAGCCTTGAAAGTTCACAGGTACCTCCGCTACTGGCAGCGAGATCACCTGTCCCTCAATCCCTGCCACCTTCATGCTCTCATTTGGGATTATATATTCCCTAGGAATAATATCTGGATGGCACAGGGTCACCTGGGAACAAGTGTCCCTCAGCCCCCGATACTGATGGTCAAGTATTCCTACGTCCACCCCTGCTGTCTCAAACAACTGTGAATCTGTTCTCACGAGCAAGCAGCGCTTGACCTCCACAAGAGGACCATTTTCCTCAGCCTGATCAGCAGATGTAACTGTTCCAGATTGAGTAGCCATGGCAACAGGCTCCCTCAGTGACAAGGAGCTTTGCTCTTTCTGGACACAGAACACAGCTTTTGGCTTGGTTCCACTCGAATCCTGAGGCACAATTCCTTTTAGCTGCTTTAATTTCTCACACTCTGAGATTAGATGGCCCTTTCCCTGACAGAAATAACATTTTATGCTATATTTTGAGTCTTTCTCATCTTGTTTTGGTTTTCCCTCCAAAATCTGAGGTCTTGGTTTCATGTCTGAGGGCTTCCCTTCACCATGGGCCCCTCCCCCTTGCTGGCTTTTCCCTGGTCCCTGAGAGTACTTGCTGTAGGTTTCTTTGGGTTTACCTACAGATTTCCCCTCACCTAAGGGCTTTCTTATTTGGGAAATAAAATCTGCGATCTCGGCTGCTTCTGCCACAGATTTCGGTTTCTTTTCTAGCTCCTTTTGCTTAGCCTCAAACTCAGCCCTGATCTGTAAAATTTCTTCCTCAGCCCTAGCTTTTATCTCTTTTACTTTTTCTTCAGTCTTATCTCTGATTTCTTTTAATTTAATGTCTTTTTGCTGATTATATTTTTCAAGATCTTGCTCACTTTGTCTGACCTGAGCCTCATACTTTTCTTTCTTTGACATTTCTTCCCCTGATAAATTGTTAATAAACTTATTTAGGAAATCCAATTCTAATTGTACCATTCTAATTTGATGTTTCAGTTCCATCACTTTCATCCTCATGGCTATTTCCCTTTTCCTGGCATCTGCCTCTGCCTGTTTGATTTCATCTCTTTCTTTTCTTCTGATTTCCATTTCCCTCACCCTCAGCTCATGCTGTTGGGCTAGGAGCAATTTTCTGAGTTCTGGGTTCTGTTCTCCCGTGCTGTCATCCTGCACTGAGCCAAATTCATCCTCAGAACCTTGGTCAACCTGGGGGTCTTTCACTTCACCCATTTCTGCCATTTGGCTTCGAGTCAAGGGCATAATCCCCCCCCCAGCACAGGCTGCTTTCAAAAGTCAAGCCTCAAAATAAAGCGACCACTTTTTTTTTCTTTTGCCTCAGAACCAGCCTTCTCTAGTTTGCTGCTGTTCTTCAGCACTAACTTGCAACTGTAGCCAGCCAGAGTCCACCCCCCTCTGCTAGGCCTCTCAGCAGACAAGCTAGATCACTTCTACTTTACAGTTTTGCCTCAGCTTTTTTCCCGCCAAAACAGGCTGCCTCAGAGCTCCCTAATCTAGTCCCCAATCTGAGGTTACACGTTCTTCTACTAGCGCACCTCCCCGTGAGGCACACCTAGAAGATTACCTACGCGCTCTCAGATTGTCCCTAACTAGACCCCCCTTGCTCTGGGCACACTTGCCAAGGCTTTGCTGGACCACTGGACAACTGGACCAGTCGTATCCCACACGCTGGACACCAATCAATGTGACAAACCCAGACCTACTAGGATATGCCACACGTTAACTAAGCTGCCACCAACCATTCCCTATAAGAAGTCACACAGACCAGGGATGGATTTTTAACAAATAAAAGAACAAGGTTTATTTACATAACACACAGGGAAAATAAAATGATCAGGTGAATAAGATACAGTAACGTGGCTTAGTCTCAATCATACATACACACAGTTTGGTTCACACAGAACACTTAAAGTAAAGCACAGACCCTGAACCTATCAGTTCTGGCTAACCATACAGACACCTGAACCTATCAGGTTGGTACTGACTGACACACAGTAGTACCCTGTCTGACACACAGACTCCCACTCAAGCTTCTTCTCTCAGCTCTTCTCCAGCTCTCTCCTAACTTCTCCACACACGCTCAACATATATATACAGTACAGCCCCTCCTCCTGATGTCCCGCCTTCCACTCCCCATAGGATGGAACTTTCCCTCCAAACCCATGACAGACAGGTAACATCAGTGCTGTATGTAACACCCGGGAGGACTTCTTTCATCACAGTCTTCTTCCTGCCTCCTCGAAAGCAAGCGGGGATCCTGCCCCCTCTGCAAGGAGGCCTTCGCCACTCCTTGTACCCACTCAGCCATCTCTCCCTCGGGCTGCTTTTCTGAGCCAGGAAGGGCCAGGATCCAGCATGCATCGGGAGGGGGGCACATTCTGCTCTCCAGGAATCTTGGGCACACCATCCAGCTGCCCCACCTGAAAAGTAGCCATGAAAATGGGACAAGCAAGGGCCAGGATGGCATCCACCAGAACTGCCTCAGTTCCAGCAAGGTCTACCTGACAGGGGTTAATTTGCAATGCCTGGAAAAGACCTCTGGGTGGCAGGTTGGGTGGCAGGAAGCCTCTCACCCTTTTCTGGGTCTTCTCCCTCCCGCCAGAAACTTTGTTTTTTATTCCCACCTTGTGGGGAGAGGGCAGTCCCCCCTGCAAGGCCCCAGAGGGGAAGCAGGTGGAGGCCCCCGCCTTGTTCTTCCGGTTTCCATGCAGAGGCAGCCATGGGTCCCTTCATGAAGGGGAGGCCAAGAGGTGCCCTTTCGTGCTCCTTTGTTTCTATGGGGACCCCTCCCCATCCCACACCGCCCTCAGGTGGAAAGCCCCACCTTGGGATCCTGCAAGGGATGATTGGGAGGGGCTTTTCCTGTCCTTCACCCCCTAATCTTCCTCCCTGAATTCCCCCCCACCAGTGTTATCCCTCTTCTCTCCTTCTGCCCCTTCTGACTCCAAAAAAGGAAAGGGAGGCTCCCAAACCCCGGGATTTTCATCTTGTCTAGGTTCAGCTTCAGTCTATTGTCCTTCATCCAACCCAGCACAGCATCCAAGCAGCGCTCAAGGAATGGGACAGCATCCACCACAGAAGGGTGGGAAGGAGAGATAGAGCTTGGTGTCATCTGCATATTGATGGAACGAAGCTCCAAAACACCCGAAGACCTTTCCCAGCGGCCTCATATAGATATTAAATAGCATTGGGGAGATGCTTGGCCCCTGTGGTACTCGGAATGGACAACATCTCCCCAAGCTGCACTCTCTGGGGACATTTCTTCAGGAAGGACCAGAGCCAGGCCAAGGCCTGACCTCCGATCCCTATCCCGGAGAGCTTCTCCAGGAGGATACCATGGTCGATTGTATCAGAGGCCGCTGATAGATCAAGGAGGACCAGCAAGGACATGTTGCCCCGTCGGTCTCCCTCAAAAGGTCATCTTGCATGCTGTCTCTGTGCCATGATATGGCCTAAACCTGGACTAGAATACATCAAAGGCATTGGACTCCTCCAGAAGCAAGCTGATTGGCCACTGCTCTCTTCACCAACATGTTCATAAAAGGAACATTGGCGACAGGTCTATAGTTTGTGTCATCCGCAGCTAAGTTGGGCTTTTCATGGACTGATCTAATGAGTGTGTCCTTGAGGGCAAGGGGCACCTTGCCCTCAAGAGACTTGTTGATGATGGCGGTAGCACATTCTGTTGTTACAGGTCTGGCCACTTTCAGCAGCCAGGCTGGGAAAGGATCTAGGGAGGAGGAGGTGGCTCTACAGTGTTCAAGCACCCTATCAACTTCAAGTGACATCAGCACCTGAAATTGTGTCAGATTCTCCAGGCAAAGTACAACAGTGGACGTCTCGGCTTGATATACTGATAAAGAGGAGGACTCCAGGTCCCAGCGGATGGTCTCCACATTATTTTTTAAATATGCCGCCAATTGGTCACAAGAGATAATACGGGGAGGCCTATCCTTGTGACCAATCCCAGATAAATTGCACACAACATGAAAAAGTTCAGCTCAATGGTCATGAGCTTCGCTTATCCAGGATGAGAAGATCGTCTTGTTGCCTTTACTTTAGCTGAATAGATGTTAGATTTATTTATTTATTTATTTATTTATTTATTTATTTATTTATTTATTTAATATCCCGCCTATCTGGTTGTGTGAGGACCACTCTAGATGCGATTTTAGCAGCTATTAAATTAGCTTCCATCGGGTCACATCTCCAAAAACTCTCTAGCCTCCTATTTTGCTTCCTCACACATAGCTGCCAGTTATACCAGGCAGCTGGGCGTGTTCGGCAATGAAGGAGGTGTTTAGGTGTGATCGCGTCAGCTATCCTGGTGGCAGCGGTATACCAACCGTCTGCCAGAGCAACAGGAGCGCCAACCAGCTCAGCTGGTAATCCTCACATTGCATCTTGGAAACCAACAAGATCCAATAGCCTGCAGGGGTGGACCATTTTCATGCTGAGTAGTGATAGTACTAGAGAATATTGTCCCTTTAAGTAAAGTTATGACATAATACACATGTGCAGTGGATCTCTGCTGAGTCGCTGTACATTTGATGTAATCCAGGTAGCAAGATGGATATAAGAGTAACCAAGTTGGTACCATGTTTCTGTGGGTGGAGTACTTTTTCTCGTTTGTGCATTTTTAGATGGTAATGAAGCCTAGGATTTTAACAGAAGCTCCTTCTACATATCAAGCATTTCTACAGCTTCTACCCTAGGTGAGTTCTATGATGTAAACTGAGGCTAGCACCATGACTGAAGCTCTGTCCATATTCCATATATTTACAGTCAACCCTCGACTTACAAACTTAATCTGTTCTGGAAGGATGTTCGTAAGTCAAAGTTCGTAACTCGAATCAGCATTTCCCATAGGAATGCATTGAAAACCCATTAATCCGTTCCAGCTGTTTTTGTTTCTTAGGTCGAGGGGTGGTTTGTAAGTCGAAGCATTAGTTCCCATAGGAACTAATGCAAAGCCGGTTGATCCATTCCTACCGCTAGTGGCAGAAGCTTTTTTCTAAACCTAAGATGGTGGAGGTTAAAAAAAGGCAGGACACCACGGAGGGGACAAACGAACACTGTTAAAAAATAACACTTTTTAAATCAAGCAACTTTTACACCAAAACAGGCACCTTTTCAACCAAGCACATTTTAAATCAAAACAAGAAGGTTTTAAAGCAACCAAGCACGGTTTTACCCAAGCAGGTTTTAACTCAAACCGAGCTCCCTTTTACCCAAGCACCGTTTAACCCAAACAAAGCACCTTTTAAACTAAATTTTACATTTAAAAATGACAATACCAGGCAGTCCCAGTCTCTCTTCACACTCCCTAACCGCTTGGATGAGCGAGGAAGCAGACAAGCAGCCTTTTCACTAACTGAAAGTTCAAATTTCCTGCTTTCCCTGCCTTCTCCACACTTTTTTTCTATTGTAACTCGAATCCAAGTTCGCAAGTCCGTATTTTCCTATCAGAGCAGTTCAGAAGTCAAAATGTTCATAACAGGGCCATTTGTAAGTCAAGGGTTGACTGTATATAATTTATCTCGTGTGATATCTTCCATGTGAACATAGGTTACTGCTGTGACTGAAGTTCCTTCCACATTCCAATTATTTCTAGGGTTTTCCCCATGTGTGATATCTTTGATGTTCATAAAGGTTACTGTGGTCACTGAAGCTCTTTCAAGCATTTATAGGATTTCTCCCCCGTGTGAGATCTTTGATGTCTGTGAAGGATACTATGGTCACTGAACTTCTTGCCACATGCCATACATTCATGAGGTTTCTCCCCTGTGTGAGTTTTATGATGCGAATGTAGACTACTGGATTGACTGAAGCTCTTTCCACATTCCATGCATTTATAGGGTTTCTCCCCTGTGTGAGTTATTTCATGTGCTCGAAAGCTAGTTAAGCGACCAAAGCTCAATTCACATTCCATGCATTTATATGGCTTCTCCAGTGTGTGAATTCTTTGATGTATCTTAAGTGTACTGTTAACACTGAAGCTCTTTCCACATTCCATGCATTCGTAGGGTCTCTCCCCTGTGTGAGATCTTTGATGTTTACGAAGGCTACTGTGGTCACTGAAGCTCTTTCTGCATTCTAAGCATTTATAGGGTTTCTCCCCTGTGTGAGATCTTTGATGTTTTTGAAGGCTACTATGGTGACTGAACCTCTTGCCACATGACAAACATTCATGTGGTTTCTGCCCTGTGTGAATTCTTTGATGTTTACTAAGGTTACCTCTCTGACTGAAGTTCTTTCTACATTCCATGCATTTATAGGGTTTCTCACCTGTGTGAGCTCTTTGATGGGAACTCAGGTATCTGCTCTGACTAAAGCTCTTTCCACATTTCATGCATTTATAAGGCTTCTCCTGTGTGTGAATTGTTTGATGTGTCCTGAGTGAACTGGTGACACTGAAGCTCTTTCCACATTCTAGGCATTTATATGGCTTCTCCAGTGTGTGAACTGTTTGATGTCTCCTGAGTGAACTGGTGACACTGAAGCTCTTTCCACATTCCATGCATTTATACGGTTTCTCCCCAGTGTGAATTTTATTTCATGTCTACGAAGGCTACTGTGGTCACTGAAGCTCTTTCCGCATTCCAAGCATTTATGTGGTTTCTCCCCTGTGTGAATTCTTTGATGTGAGTATAGGTGAGTACTCTGACTAAAGCTCTTTCCACATTCCATGCATTTATGTGGTTTCTCCCCAGTGTGAGTTCGTTGATGTGCCTTAAGGGTACCACTCTGACTAAAGCTCTTTCCACATTTCATGCATTCATATGGTTTCTCCCCTGTATGTGTTCTTTTATGTGAGCTTAGGTGACTACTCTGACTAAAGCTCTTTCCACATTCCATGCATTTATGTGGTTTCTCCCCAGTGTGAGTTCGTTGATGTGCCTTAAGGTTACCACTCTGGCTGAAGCTCTTTCCACATTCCATGCATTCATATGGTTTCTCCTCTGTATGAATTTTTTGATGACTGCTGAAGTGAATGCTTCGGCTAAAGCTCTTTCCACATTCCATGCATTTATACTCTTTCTCCCCTCTCAAGGGTGTTTTCCATGGAATACAATTATTATACATGGTGCTGCTCTGTTACTTGATTTTGTTTCTCTTCTGAGTGGACTCTACCTGATGGAGAAAAAGAGAGATGAAGGAGTACTGCAACATAGAAGGGACAACAGAAGGAAATTCTGCTGAAGTATTTTCTTGGTCTTTGACTGACATGAGAAAGGGAAAAACACGAAAGGAACACCAAGGCCAGCAGAAGAAAAGGGAAAAGATCCTTATGGCTTAATTCCCATTTGTCTGCAGAGTTTGATGAAAAGCAGAATCCAGAACATTTTGTTTGTGGAAATCATAACATTGCTTCTTCTTTTTCTTTTCTCAGTGAAACACAAGGGGCAGAAAACCTTAGGATCTCTTTACTTTTCAGAAGCAGGCTGACATAGCTAGGAAAGCAAAAAATTAGCAGGGTAAACTCTCAAGCCTTCACATTATGCCTGAAAGAGGAAAATGAATAGGTGATCCATGTTAGCACCATTCGTGTGGTTAGGGAAACCAACATATGAGAAATGTCCAAAAGATATTTGAATTGTCAAACCTTTTGGATCCTCTGTTTACTTGAATTACAAATATTTTAATTGGTGACATATTTTAAAAATTGAAAATAATATTCTCTGAGCCGGTGAGAAAGCCTCCTTTATTGGGAAAAACGGAAGAAAGAGACAAAAAAAAAAAAAAAAAAAGGAAGGTTTTGCTCGAGAAGCTAGTAAATAGAGAAACAAGACCATGTCAAAATTCCTCCGAGACCAATTATGGGAAGAACCAGGTGCCTCTCTGGGTTCGCAGTGATCCTGGGCTGTTAAATATGGGAATTCAACCTGGGCTGGATCTTTCACCAATAAAGCAATGTTTGGATGCTGAGGTTACTTCTATTCGAGTGGTGTTACTGTTGCTAATTTGGTTGAGCCGGAGGAGACTGTAATGAACAGAATTGAATGGAACCCGAAAAGTGAAGTTTTGAACCTGTCCTTTATTAAAGGGGGAGATACGCTGCTATGAGATGAAAAGAACAAATTGTTAACTGTCTTGATTGAGCCTATGTCTGATGTTGTGTGGGGAAAGGATGGAGAATTATTCCCTGAACCTCATGGTAGCTAACAACCTGACTTGGTTGTTATATCAGACAAGGATTTGAAAACTGATAGATTGCCCTTAAGACATAAGACATAAGACATAAGAAATTTATTTGTCATTGCGCTCACAAGTGGGTGCAACGAAATGAGGTGCTCTTCCCCAAGGTAAAACTGGACAACACTACAAAAAAAAAGTTAAAATATACACAACTTTCACCATCCAAATATAGATACCCCGTTTTCTCTCAGCAATTAAAAAGTCCACCAAAAACTTATGGCCCCGCATTTAAACTCAATACTGCACTTGGGTAAAAACTGTTCTTGAATCTGCTTGTCCTTGCTTTCAATACCCTGAATCTCCTTCCTGATGGTAATAGTTTAAAGAACTGATATCCCGGATGAGAGGAGTCTTTCAGTATGTTAGATATCTTCCTCTTACATCTGTTCTTATACAATTCTTCCAAAGAGGGGAGTGAACAGCCAATGATGTTTTGGGCCGTCTTGATCACCCCTTGAATTGCCTTTTTCTCTGCCACTGTGCAGCTCGTGAACCATACACAGAGACAGTAGGATAATATACTCTCAATTGAACTCCGATAGAAGGTGATTAACAAACTCTCAGTCAATTGTTGCTTTCTAAGAATCCTTAGAAAATACAACCGTTGTTGTGCCTTCCTGATTAACGCAGCGGTGTTTGCACTCCAAGTCAGGTCATTTGTTATGATAGTCCCAAGAAACTTACATTCAACCACCTGTTCCACACAAACTCCATCTATATACAGTGGCTGAATGTCTGCTCTTTTTTTCCTATAGTCCACTATGAATTCCTTGGTTTTTTGGATGTTAAATAAAAGATTATTTTTTTTGCACCAGCGGGATAGCTGTAATACCTCGTCCCGATACGCAGACTCATCATCCCCAGAGATAAGTCCTACTAGTGTAGTATCATCTGCAAATTTGATAATCCTATTACTGGGATGGTTATTGGTGCAATCTGATGAATAAATGGAGAACAGTAGTGGACTAAGGACACAGCCTTGTGGAGTGCCAGTGCTGAGTATCTTGTCAGTAGAGATGTAGTCATTCAGTTTAACCCTTTGTGGACGATTTGTTAAAAAATCCCAAATCCACAGACAGATAGAATCTGGAAAGTCAAGATCTTTAAGTTTGTCTATTAATCTGTGGGGTATAATGGTGTTAAAAGCAGAGCTAAAGTCCGCGAACAGCATTCTTACATAATTCCCTTGTGTTTCCAAGTGGGATAAAGCCATATAAAGCACAGTATTGATCGCATCCTCGGTTGATCTATTTTCTTTATAAGCAAACTGAAGCCCATCAAAGGAATCAGGAAGGCAGGAGATAATATATTTCCGAACTAACTGCTCAAAGCACTTCATTAAGATTGAAGTTAGTGCCACCGGCCTGTAGTCATTCGGACTGTTTGTAGGCAACTTTTTAGGCAGTGGAACGATGACGGAAGCCTTGAGACAGACGGGAACTGTGCATAGTGTCAGGGATCGATTAAAAATTATAGTCCATATCCCGGCTAGCTGATCAGCACAGTCTTTTACCACCCGACCAGGAATTAAGTCGGGTCCAGCTGCTTTTCTGGAGTTAACCACCTTCATAGTCTGTCTCACATCCTGCTCATTCACAATGAAGGGGGGACTCTGCTGAGTAAATGATGGCAAACGAACAGTTTCAGTTTGATCGATCTCGAATCGAGCAAAAAAGTTGTTCAACTCCTCAGCCACCTCCACGCCTCCGCCCGAGGAAACCTTTTTTGCTTTGTAGTTTGTTAGTTGTTGAACCCCCTGCCAAACTTGCCTCATGTTATTGCTGAGAAAGCAGTCTTCAATTCTCCTCTTGTATTCGGCCTTAGCTTGCTTAATGCCTCTCCTCAAGTTCGTTCTTGCTGCACTGTAGTCTATTAAGTCCCCTATTCTCATCACTAAAGAAGCTCATATTGTCTTTCCTCCTATGGTTTGGTTTCCAGCCCCTGATCCTCTTTCTTGGCCTCCTCCGAAATATCCACTTTGACTGCCTCCTTCTTCAAGGAGGGATGTGGTGGTGCTGCAGTTAAGCCGCAGAAGCCTCTGTGCTGCAAGGTCAGAAGACCAGCAGTAGTAAGATTGAATCCACGGGACAGAGTGAGCTCCCGTCATTTGTCCCAGCTCCTGCCAACCTAGCAGTTTGAAAGCATGTAAAAATGCAAGTAGATTAAATAGGTACCACCTCGGTGGGAAGGTAATGGCGTTCATGTCTAGTCGCACTGGCGACGTGGCCACGGAAACTGTCTTTGGACAAACGCTGGCTCTATGACTTGGAAACAGGGATGAGCCCTAGAGTCGGACACGACTGGACTAAATGTCAAGGAGAACCTTTACCTTACCTTTTTCAAGGGCTCTGTCCAAGAGAGGACACAGTACTCTAGAAGAGGCCTCAACAGTGCAGAAAAGAGGGAGCCTAGTACTTCATAGGACTTAAGATAGGATATTTTTATTCTCCAGTCTAAACCAGCTTTGGCCTTTCTTTCAATAGCATGACACAGTGAGCTCATCTTCAGCTTGTGAGCTGAAACCTTTCCAGAATCCTACTTCCGTGAAGTGCTGCTGAGGCAGGACTGAGCCCCCCCATACCCCGTTTCTTACCTCTTCCCAGTATGACAAAGAATTAAGAACTTCAATAGTAGAATGATCTACCCAACTGTGGATCCACCTGATAGTTGCTCTATTCAACCCATGTTTAACTGAATTCATCTTTTAGTTTAGTGTTCAATCTTTTATGCAGACATAAAAAAATAAATAAAAAAGGAGAGCCAGGGATCAAGGGGGGGGGAAGGGACACAAAGTATTGATTGCGGAACCATACAAAGGGTATTTTTGTTTTTATATATGTTCATTTTTTCAAAAATGTGGTATATTTTTGTTATTTTCTGGCACCCTCCCAAAGCAGTGGCTTCTAAATGGGAGAGATATACATTTAAAAAAACAAACAAATGTCACGAACTTCCACCCCGGGAGTGTTTTCTCATTATGGGGTGGGCTGTAACAGAAAGCAGCAGCAGCAAGGGGAGGGGCTCCTGACCAGGAGAGGCTGTCCTGGACTGAAGCCCCAGGCTTTCCATCTCCTTGCTGAAACCGGACCTAAAATGTTGACCATCCTTCCGACCCCCTCAAGAGCTCTCTTCAGAGTGGCAATGGAGTGCCAATGTGGGCAGGACCAAGACTCAGGAGACCCGGATTCAAATCTCTGCCTCCTCGGAAAAAAGCCACCTCTCCTGAAGCTGGTCGGTAAGTCTGTTGGGGATCCCCCCCGTCCTGCTGTGGTTTTGGCCCAGAGGTTCCCCCATTGGATGACCTTTCTCCTTGGAAGTTAAATAGAGACCCCAGCCAACACCTGAGTCCCTTGCCTGCCCCCCCAAAAATGAGCATCCACCAGCCTCAGACACATTTCTCCCCTCCCCATCCTTCAACCCCCCAGTGGATTCCCCGGGATCTTCTTTGCCCATTTTCCTTTCTCATCCCTCCCCTGGGGCTGTTTCATTGCCCTGCATTGGGAGCCAAGGCAATGCATGCCCCCTTACACTTCCTCCTCCTCCCCCCTGCTTCCCTCCACTCTTTCTCGTCCTCTCCCTGTTGCCCCCACTTCCTCCCCCCTTGTCCTCTTTGCTTCCTCCTCCTCTTCCTTTCCCCCTCACTTTTCTTCCTTCTCCTCCCTCTTGCTCCCCTCCTCCTCTTCCCTTTCCCCCCAAGTCTTCCTCCTCCTCCTCCTCCCCGTTGCCCCCTCTTCCTCATCCTTCCCCCTTGGCCCCCCATTCTTCCTCCCCCCTCTTCTTCCTCCTCCCCCTTGGCCCTTCGCTTCCTCTCCCTCCCTCCCACCAGGCTTGCTTTCCTGCCCTTTGGGGAAAAAAGGGGAGGCTTCTTACCCCCCCCACCCAAAAAAGGTGCCTCCTGACTTTGGCTTCCGAGGTAAAGCAAGGGTGGGGGCAGGGCAGAGGGAGTGCCTTCCTCTCACCTCCCCTCCCACCGCCATTTTCACACCCTCCATTCCATGCAGGATTCGCGGGATGGACGCGTGGGGGGGGGGGAATCTCGCAGGAAAGAGTACGATTATCCCCCCCCCCCAGCCCGATTTCCACCCGCGGGAGACCTGCCGCCTTGCACAGAGAGGGCATGCTGTGGGCGGGGGGAGGCACTCCATGGTCTCCAAGGGTAGGATCCTGACCCCCCTCCCTTCTGAAGATCCCCAAGGAGGAACCCCCCCCCCAAACGCAGTCTCCCTGGGCGTCCCTGCCAAGCGAGGAGAACCTCCCCCCCCCCGGGGCCTTCTGCCCCCCCTCTTCATCCCGACCCCCCCCTTCCTCCCGTATCCGACCTCCTTCCAGCTCCAGAGACGAGCATCCGGAGCAGGAGCCTCTGGCCAAGCACTCTCTCTCCCGCCTCAGGCGACCATAGAGGGGGCGGGGAGGAGCAGCCGCTTCCGGTCCTCCTTCGCAGGAGAGGAGGGGGGGAGGGAGGGAAGGAGCCAAGCACCCGTCACTCAAAAGCCAGGCCCCACCTCCTCCGCTCCTGCAGTCTGAGGCCCGGCGAATACCTTCGCCTGTGGTGGTGGTGGTGTTTTCTTCAAGGGGGAGGCAAAGAGAAGCGGGAGGAGGGGCTGCCGAGTCCTTTGCTCTACAGGAGGGACACCCCCTCCCCATGGGCAAGGGTGGATCCTCCCCGCGGATGCTCAGAAACGTGGATGAGGGCGAACACAAGTCCCAGCGGGGTCTCCGCCTCCCTCTCGCGGAGGGGGGCCGCCGGTGTCGGGACAGGAGAGGCAGACAAGGGGGGGGAGGGGAGCCCTGTACCGAGACCCCCCCTCCGCCCTCCCTCTTCCACTGGAGGCCCCGAGCCGCTTTCCGGCCATCCTTTCCCAGGCGGCAGGAGCGGCTCAGCGCATGCGCGCGTCCCCACCTGCCTTGAGGCGGCAGGAGAGCGACCGTTGGCGGAGAGGGCGTGGCCTGGACGCCTAGGGTCTAGGCCCCGCCCCCTTTCCCTCCCAGCGTCTTTTCCCCTACCGCCGGCCCTTGAGGGAGCCGCTTTCTTCTTCAGCCTCCTCACGGGATTTACTTCTTCCACACGGTGGAGAGCCGCCTCCCGTGAGGGAGGGCCCTTTGGGGCTCCCGGGGGTGTCCTCACAGCCCCTTGGATGGGACGCCCCTCCCCAGGAAGGCCAGTGGAGACGAGAGTAGAGGAAGGAAGGAAGACAGGAGGAGGAAGAGGAAGAAGAAGAGAGGAGGAAGGAGAGGGAAAGCTTTCCATAATCTCAGGTTTCATGAGGAGCAGGAGGGGGACCAAAAGAGAATGATGAAAGTGGAAGAAAATCCTTGCGTGGACCAAGGCGGCGTCTGGCGCAGCCTATATTTCCAAGATATTTTTTTCTTTTCAAAACTGTCAAAACCGTGGATAAGCGAATCAGCAGGTACCAATTTCGCGGATAAAGGGTTCCGGGGTCTCCCATGTCCTTTCTTTTCTTGGCGCCCATGGTGGCAGAACTCGACCCCAGTGTGGCCTCGACTCACCCCCCCAACCCCCCTATATCGGTCAAGAAGCAGGGAGATCCTGCTCCGAAGAATGCAACGGGGGGGGCTTGCCAGGAGCTTCTGCCGGATTTTGCCTCCTCGTGCCCAGATCCCCCCCCCAGATCCCCAAGCACACACACACAGAGACGAGATCCCCCCCCTTCAAGAGACCCCACGGCCCTGGAAGGAGGGTCCCATAAAGTCCACCCCAGTCTTTCCTCTCTATTCCTCCCCCACCCCCCCTGAATGGGAAGATGATGGCGAGGGCGGTACCTTCTACCTCTTCCTCCTCCTCTCTGACCCCCCCTCCATTAATAAGGGAAACAGGGAGCTAAGAGGGGCTCTATTCCCCCCCCCCGCATTTCTCAAACATGAACCGGAAGAAGGATCTGTGCTCCTGGCCCGTCTTTCTCCCCTATCTCTATGGTCTCATTTAGACGCTCTTGCAAAGAGGACGCCTCGTGAGTTTCCCGCTTGCTTAAATCCGGCTGAACATCGTTGGGGACTGGAGGGGGGGGGGGAAGGGATTTCAGCTGAAGAAAAAAAGGGAGCTCCCAAAGAGTGGGGGAAGTGTCTCCTCCGTGCAATCCGGATTCCAAATCGGTTCTCCTCCTTGGTAACGGGGGGGATATTCAGAGAGAAAAAAGAGACGCTAAAAAGAGAAGCTAAGAGTCAGACTCAGTTTTTTCCTAGCTAACTAAAAGAGCTGCTGAGACACAGAGGGGCGCTGGAGAGACCTCAGACAGAGAGACAGTCTTTTCCCTGGCCATGCTGGAAAGAACTAACAAAGAACATAAGCAAAAGTTTTTCTTGTGTCCATGAGTGAAACTTCCTAACTGTTAGAGCAGTACGATTAGTGGAACCAGTGACCTTGGGAGTTGGTGAGGGCTCCAACACTGCAGGCATTCAAGAAGAACTTAAATCATCACCTGGCAGATCTGCTTTGATTCTATTCCTGTATTGAGCAGGGAGCTGGACTTGTAGGCCCCTCCCAACTCCACTAATTCTACAATTTCTATGATGCCATTAGCTGTGGATTTCATAGAAGCAGCACGGAATAAGTAAATAGAGCACATATATACAGAAGCCCACTTGTAAATGCGTACTGAGGGTTTCCCTTCGCACTTGTTCTTGATGTTGCTTGCTAGGGAGCATAAATTATCTAAGATTCTGGTCTAAGCTTAAACACTGCATGGTATCAATTGTAATTGTAATTGAAAGGAAGGAAGGAAGGAAGGATGGAGGGAGGGAAGCAAGGAGGGAGGGAGGGAAGGAAGGAAGGGAAGGATGGAAGGAGCTGGTGATGGGAGGAAGGAAGGATGGAAGGAAGGAAGAGAGAGAGGGAGGGAGGAAGAGAGGGAAGGAAGGAAGGAAGGAAGGAAGGAAGGAAGGAAGGAAGGAAGGAAGGAAGGAAGGAAGGAAGGAAGGAAGGAAGAGGTATCACCTGCTTTGCAAATGCTGGAGGACTCTGGAGTTGGATTCTTCCCTTTTGCTCCAGAGAAAAGCCATCTCAGGCCCTCCTTTGGACAACAGAGGAAAAAAATCAGTCAAGAGGCTTCTTGGAGAAAGGAAACAGCAGTAAAGCATCTTTGTTCATTTTTACATCTTGTGGCGGAACTCCTTTCTTCCAGGAGCCAAAAAAAAAAGATAATGGAAAGGTAGGGATGAAAAGAACAACCAGGAGAAAGGAAAGAAAGAAGACGAGCCGCCTCAGGTCCTTTTTTCCAGTGGGTTAGAGCAGTGGTTCTTAACCTTTGTTACTTGGATGTTTTTGAACTGCAACTCCCAGAAACTCCAGGCAGCACAATTGGTGGTGAGGGCTTCTGGGAGTTGCAGTCCAAAACTCCTGAGTAACCCAAGGTTAAGAACCAGTGGGTTAGAGCAGTGGTTCTTAACCTTTGTTACTCAGGTATTTTTGAACTGCAGCTCCCAGAAACCTCAGCCAGCAGAGTTGATGGTGAAGGCTTATGGGAGTTGCAGTCCAAAAACATCTTGTGGCAACCCCAGACCTACTGGAGTATCCCACCCTGTAGTTATGCTGCCACCAAACATTCACTCTACCAAGTCACCCAGACCAGGAATGGATTTTAATAAACAAAAGAACAAGGTTTATTGAAACAACAAACAGGGTAAATAAAAGGATCAGGTAAATAGGATACTGGAACTTGGTATAGTCCCAATCATACACATACAACAGATTGGTTCCCACGGAACACTTTAAGGTAACGCACAGACCCTGAACCTATCAGTTCTGGCTACCTAGATAGAAACCTGAACCTATCAGGTATGTACTATCTGACGAACAGTTGTACCCAGTCTGACCCACAGTCTGACCCACAGACTCCAACTCCACTTTTCCACATCAGCTCCCTACGATGGACTTCCCCCAAATATATATACAGTACAGCTCCTCCCCCCTGATGTCCCGCCTTCCACTCCCCATAGGATGGAACTTTCCCTCCAAACCCATGACAGACAGGTACCATCAGTGCTGTATGTGACACATCTGAGTAACAAAGGTTAAGAACCAGTGGGTTAGAGTATTCCTAGGAGATTCTACACCTTCTACAACCACAACCACCCAACCACACACGAGAGTGATTTTACTCTTTTATTTTGCATTTTCCCATCTGGATACTCCTCGATGGATTCTCCTGCCCATGCCCCAGGATTTTCCTGACTTGCAGGGACACCCTCTCACCTGCTCCCTTCCACTCCCCGCCCCGCTAAGGCTCCCCTTTCCCCTCTGAGCTCACCCAAAGACCCTCCCGGGCCCTGCACGAGGCCCCAACGGAGGTTGTCTTGTCGCCAGCCACCCTTCGTGAGATGCAAAGTGTTTGCGGGTGATTCGGTCTGGAAGGGACCCTTAGGAGCCGTTGACTTTGCCAAGGACCTGCTGGGAGAGGAAAACGCCCGGATGCAAAGGCTGAGTGAGGGTGGATACAGAAAAGATGATCCTGTGACCCAAGAGTCTGGCCTTTCCTCCATCCTTCAAGGAGAGCTGGCAGGCATTCGGGACCCAACAGGGAGAGAAAACAGATCCTGTTTCTGGAGAGGTCTGTTCCAGCTGACCTTCTCAAGCCTCTTTCTGCCTGGCCTTCCTTTCAGACTCTTCCTTTTCAGGAGCAACACAAGAAGGAAGCTCCTGAGTCACGCAGTCAGTCAGTCAGTCATCCTGCCTCTTGTACAATTGATCCCCAGCCTGGGATCTGGTCTTGAGATGGCTCTGGTTTGCCCTCCTCTCTGCCAGATCTTCTTCATCCAGACCCCCCTGAGAATCCCTAAAGGGCAACGGGAGAGGGAGAGGCTCCCTCCAGAGGCGAGTCACCTGGATCAGCCTCCCCCATCTGACCCCCCTTCCTCCCCCCCTATTCCTGGGAACCCCTCCTGACACCTTGGGCAGCCCCCCACCTCCCCCAGATCTGGTTCTGATCCTAGCCACCTTCCTTGGCCCCTGCTTTGCCAAAGCGATTGGGGAAACATGGGGTTTTTTTCCAGTGGGATCTCAAGCTTCTTTATCCCATCTTGGATCCTGATTTCTTTACTGATTTTTCTGCTTTGATCTTCAAAGTTATTTTGATGCTGTTTTTATTTTTATGTTTTGGAAGGCGCCCAGAGTAGATTCCTGAATCTAGATGGCGAAGTAAAAACGGAATAAATAAATAAATAACCCCATCTTTCGTCTCTCCTTCTCCCCACACTGTCCGAGAGTGATTTATTGCCTCCATAAAACGCCTCTCCAGCAGATTACAGCCTGTTACATAGTTTTCTAGGCATACATACACACGCCTACTAATCTACATCACACAATACAAGAGGAAATGAGAAAACACTTCTTCCTGTTGCCTTAAGGACAGGCCCACATGGCACATAGATATATGGAAAGTACATAGACTAAGGAAAAATATTAGACTAATTAATAATATGCTCTCTGCCTACAGCAGAATCATTTCCCTACAAAAATATTTCTGAGGAAACCCCATTTTTCTGAGAGTTTCGTAAATCATTAAAGAAAATATCTCACACTTAACATTAAAAAAACTAAAGAACTCATAATTGATTTTAGGAGGAAGAGAAATGTACATTTACCACTGTACATAAATGGCGAGGAAGTGGAGAGAGTTGGTAGTTTTAAATTTCTGGGCACTTACATCTCAGAGGACCTCTCATGAATTATAAATGCCAACATGCTAGTGAAGAAGGCACAGAAGAGGCTGTATTTCCTGAGAATGCTCGGCAAGTTAAATTTATCACAGCATTTACTTCTGTAATACTATGGTAGCACATTGAGAGTGTCCTAACCTATGGCATTCTGGCATGGTTTGGGAGTAGCTCTGTAGCAGACAAAAAAGCTCTACAGAGAACCATTAAAATTGCCCAGAATATCATCGGGCTCCAGCTACCAACCCTGGATGATATCTTCACATCCCGCTGTCTGAGGAAGTCACACAGCATCCTGAGAGACTCATCTCATCCTGCTTATAACTTTTTTGAACTGTTGCCGTCTGGCAGAAGATATAGAACAATTAAGACTCGGACCACACGTTTTCTGAATATAGTGGTGCCTCGCTTAACGAGCGCACTGTTTAACGACAAATCTGCATAGCAATCTATTTTTTGGGATCGCTAACGCGATCGCATTGCAATGTTTTTAATGGTAAAACGTCGCATTGCGCTTCGCATTGCGATGTTTTTTTAAACAGCTGATTGGCGGTTCCAAAATGGCTGCCAGGTGCCCAAAATGGCCGCCGCAAGTGTTTTCGCACCCTGCCCTCACTTACCGAGGGTGCAATAGAGGATCTCCACATAGAGGTGAGTTTGGGTCCCATGGGTAATGCGTTCCTATGGGTTTTTTAGTTCCATTTAGCGACGATCGTCGCTATCCGGGGCACCACTGTAGTTTTTATCCCAGAGCTAGAATTGCACTTAATAATGAGCTTAAAGACCACCAGTAGTGAATAGTTAGTTGGACTGTGTTAATTGGCCTGCGGTGTAGATGTTTGTATTTTTAGTGGGGGACTTTTAGTGGGTGGGGAGTGTTGGGGGATTTTTATGTGTGTGCATGTGTCTGGTCTTTGAATGTCTGTGAATTTCATTGTATGGGTATACAGTACTGTGTATATACTTACAATGTCAATCAATCAATCAATCAATCAATCAATCAATCAATCAATCAATCAATCAATCAATCAATCAATCAATCAATCAGAAAAATATACAAAATACCATCAATTGAGGAAGCCCGAAAGGCTCTTTCTGAATGGGATTTGATAGAGGACCAACAATGGGAAAAGTGAGCCCAACTGCATGATCAACCACTTGATCCATCTACTTCCATCAGATGAAGATATGCAAAGAGGCTGATCTAAAACATTAACATTAACTTCTTTATTGGTAACAGAACTAAGTTCGGCAGAATCAAAAGGATCTAATAAATATGCTTCTGGTAACAGCTTGTATTTTTTGGGTCTGACATCCGGGGGACGTTCTGAATCTCTTAAAAGGGCTTTGGTCCGAAACGTTCCCGATCCGTTAAGGGTCGGAGGGGGGCACTCCGAACTGCACATACCGTTCCGCAACATGGGTGCCATGCCCAATCCCCCTCGGGAGGCTTCTGCTGAAAAGAGGGACCAGGGTGGATCACCCTCCTCCCTCCAGGGTGATTTCGCAGGTACATGACTACTGTCCATTCTAGGGGGTCGTATCCTCTCCCTCTCCTGCTGGACACCAAAGGGTCAGGGAGCAACCCTCCTCCCAAGCGAAGATTAGGAAAGTCTTTAGCAATACCGGACGCTTCTTCAATGTTCAGCATGGGGTCCGTGTTTACCCCTCAATTTACAGTATGTCCTAATTCTCCATCAGTTGACAATCTGAAAATGCGCGCGCTTTTATCCTCCTTTATATCTTCCCAGAGGATCAAATCTAACTTCTTCCGTCCCTTGTCAGCTAGACATACTTCTGCTGGTTTACCCTGAAACACTTCCTCCTGTTCTATTTCAATTAACACTCCCTCTACACATCCACTTTCCTCTATGGTAATTTCTTTCTTGGAGGACGGCGCACTCCTCTTCTCGTCTTCACACCCTCCGGCTTCAAAAGTGAACTTTAAAGGTGTTCAGGTAGTTCAGAACTACCTGAGAAAGAAAGAATGAAAGGGTTTGAGACTTCAGGAAGAGATGAAGTGAATATTGTTATGAAGAAGATCTAAGAAAATTTAAAGTGGACATAACAGACTGGGAAAGTGCCCCAGAGGGAGATCACAGCTGCGATACAAGGGTATTTGTAAGTGAGATCTGAAAGCCTTACGAATGGACCTCAACAGATGGAAAACCCTGACATCTGAGCATTCAGCCTGGAGGCAGGCGGTGCATCACAGCCTCTCCCAATTTGTAGAAACCCTTGTCCAGCAGGCCGAGGCGGGAAGGCAATCCCAAAACTAGCCAAATCAGGGAGCTGGACACAGGACAGATTATATTTGTTTTCAGTGTGAAAGGGATAGTCACTCTCGAATTGGCCTTCTCAGCTACACTAGATGCTGTGCAAGTCCTTTATTCAAAGCACATTACCACAGTCTCTTGAGACTGAAGGATGCGTACCTAAGAATTTAAGACAACTGGAATAACTGGTTGTGTGGGTATCAGAAGAGAACCCCACCCCCTTGTGTTTGGGATGAAGAGTTAGACAAAGTGAGGCATTTAGGGAGATTTGGGGAGGTTGTATAGTTGAGGGAATCCCCCCCCATTTAGTTTTTATGAGTGTTTTCACTATTTGGCACCAAAACAGAGAAAGGGAGGCAAATAATTATTATTTAAATCAAAATAGAAAAAAAAGTAAAAAAAGAGAGACAAAAACGTGGTGGCATCTTAAAGATTGTATGTATAAATGTTTCCCATGTTGAATCTCTTTCTCTTATATCTGAAGTGGACTTGTCCACAAAAGCACACACTAAAAAAAGTACTTTTTACCTATAATGCTTGGAATGGCTACGTGGTGCTGCTGCAGTTTAAACAGCAGAAACCTCTGTGCTGCAAGGTCAGAAGACCAGCAGTCATAAGATCAAATCCATGTGACGGAGTGAGCTCCCATCACTTGTCCTAGCTCCTGCCAACCTAGCAGTTCAAAAACATGTAAAAATGCAAGTAGATAAATAGGTACCAGCATGGTGGGAAGGTAATGGCGTTCCGTGTCTAGTCGCACTGGCCACGTGACCACAGAAACTGTCTATGGACAAACGCTGGCTCTATGGCTTGGAAACGGGGATGAGCACCACCCCCTAGAGTCAGACACAACTGGACTAAATGTCAAGGGGAACAATTACCTTTAAATTTTTTTGCAGGCAATGCGTCAAGCAAAAGTTATTAAGTTTAAAATTGGTTCTGAGGTTTAAATGCACATAGAAGTTCCAAAGCAAGAGGGATTACAATTACTCTTTCTAAAAAACTTTGATTTTAAAATGAATATGTGTGAGGAAGCACAGGAGAGAGGAGCGAGACCCAGAAGTGAGCCATCCCCTCCATTGGCTAAGGCTGAAGGATTCGAGATGGTCCATACCTTTTACCCACAATGTGTCAGCTGAAGATTCAGGATAATAAAGGAAGGTATAAACTCCACCAATCACTGAGAGTTTCTTGACCATGGAGGAGGCAGGAGACATAGAATGCTGGGGAGAGGAGACAAAAGAAGAGGAGACAGAAAAGAAGGGAGAAGAAGCTGAGAAAGGAGGATATTTGGAGATGGCTGGAATTAGAGGACCCGTGGTCCCATGAAAAAGAACAGATGAAGGAGACAGACCGGAGGCAGAGCTATCAGCCTATAACTAGGTACAAGCCGGAGAGTCAGAGAGGGCGGTGGACAACTAAGTATCATGAGTGAGGGAACAGATTTACAACTTGAGGGAGCTGAAACACTGGAATGGACCACGTATGTATATACAAAAGGGAAAGGTCCCTGGAAGAAGGAAGGACACCCAGTGGCGGCCTCATGCCTGATTATGCTGCGAGGAGAATGGACACCCATGTTGCAAGATTATCTGTGCCAATTGAAGAAAACCTCTGAGGAAGCCTATCAGTTGGGAGAGGTTTGAAGTACAGTGGTGCCTCCACTTATGACCATAATACGTTCCAGAAGATGAGCATAACTCAAAATGATCATAAGTCGAAGCACTATTTCTGATAGGAATGCATTGAAATGCAATTAATCTGTTCTGACTGAAGAAAAAAAAATCAGCTCAAAAAAATCACTGAAAGTCTCAATGGAAAGGCAATTAATCCCTTCTGGCCGAAGGGGTGGGGGAAGCAATCAAGTGTGCAAGACCCATTGGAAATGCACCGAAAACAAATGTAGCAGATCGGAAATGCACAGAGAACAAAGGGGACAGGTTGGAAATGCAAAGAAAACAAAGGAAAAAGCAAGGGAAGCATGCAGAACCCATCAGAAATGGGGGAAAAAAACCCAAAGCAAGGAAACCCCCCAAGACCCATCACAGCACAGAAACATAACCCCCCAGCTCAAAATCACGCTGCAAAAACACCCAGAACAGTTTTTAAAAAGCAGAAAACAGCACCTTACCTTACAAGGCAGCCTAAAGCCTCCCTGCAAACACACAAACAGGCTCTCAGAAGCAGGAGGCAGTCCCAAGCCTCCGACGATGACACTATCTCTAACTGTTGGAGTGAAAGAGGTACAAGAAGCAGCCTCATCGCCACCTACAGTTAGAAATTTGAATTCCCCGCCTTTTACCCATGCCTTTTTCTGTTCGTAAGTGGAAGCTCCGGTTGCAAGTAGAAGCAACATTTTGCAGCCAGAGCTGGTTGTAACTTAAAATGGTCGTAAGTAGAGACGTTAGTAAGTCGAGACACCACTGTATATCCACACTGAGAACATCATTTCAGACACTGGAATTGGGTTGTTATTGGACAGCTTTACCACAAGTTGAGGGTCATGCTGGACCAACAAAAGTTGTTGAGCATGAAAACCCGTTCAAGGTGAACTGAGGTAAAACTCACAACATGTAGTTGCAAATTGTCCTACTGGACTTATTAAGAAGAGTGGCAGAAACGCTGGTAAATAGCACTGTGCAAACTCAAGGGTTAGGCAATAGGATTCTAGATAAATACTGGTAAAGAATACATTAAAGATGAAGATATATTAATCATCTGCAGAAAACCAGCAGAAAAACTACCGTCTGAGAGACTATAGACTATAATTCCAACTAAGACGTTGAATTGGTCCATTGCTACTGTCACACACACCCAGTTCCCGTTTGTTTTTCTACACATCCAGGTTCCCTTTCGGGCATGACATGAACTTTTTACCCTTTTTCGCTGCCACCAGAGGATATGTTCCTCACTGTACCAAATATGACTAGTAGATCAGTGTTATCCAATATAACAATGTTTATTTATGTGTTTGTTTATTTATTTATTCTACTTATATCCTGCTCATCTGGTCCCGCGACCACTCTAGGCGGCTTACAGACATATAAAATAACAAGTAAATATAACAAAAGAAATTATTACATTAAATGACCAGTTCTTCAAGATGGAGAAGAAAACATAGAAAATAAACAACAAAGAGAAGAGAAAAGAATCAGCTATTAACTCGAAGGAAGGCCTGCCTGAACATCCATGTTTTTAATTGATTTTTAAAAAATACACAGCGAAGGGGCCGCACGAATCTCCGGAGGCAGATTGTTCCAGAGCTGAGGAGCTACCGCCGAGAAGGCCCGGTTTCTTGTTTTTTCCTTCTGGGCCTCCCTCGGCATCAAGCTCCTCAGCCTCACCTCCTGACTCGCTCGAGTGATACGGGTAGATCTTGGTGGGAGTAGGCGTTCCGCCAGGTATCGAGGTCCTAAACCATTTAGGGCTTTATATGTAAGCATTAGGACTTTGAAGTCAATGCAGAACCGAATGGGCAGCCAGTGCAATGCAGCCAGAATAGGAGAAATATGATGGTATTTTCTTACTCCACTAAGGAATCTGGAGTTTCCGCATCAACCTCAAAGGTAGCCCCACGTAGAGCGCATTACAGTGGTCTAATCTTGTGATTATGAGCGCATGTACCAAGGTAGTGAGCACCCCCGTGTCAAGATAGGATCTCAGCCCAGCTATCCACCAAAGATGGAAAAGGCGGTACGGACCACTGATGCTACCTGAGTCTCCATGGTGAGCACTGGGTCCAGATGGATCCCCAAGCTGCGGACCCCACTCTTTGCGGCAAGGGTCACCCCCCTAAACAAGAATCACCCAAACCGCCAACAATGGGGGCACCCACCCTCAGAACCTCTGTCTTGTCCGGGTTCAGCCTCACCCCTTTTTCCTGCATCCATTGCAGTTTATAGGTAAATCATATAAAGAAAATCATGGATGGTCTTTTATTATTCATTCAATTAACGTTGCTTTGATTACATTTAAGTTTGCTTATGTAGATTCACTTTAATCAAAATATTTATATATTCAACTATTTACTTATTTCTTAACACGTTTAACTCTGTCCAATCTTAACCACATAAACTTTCCAGATTTGTCCTATTCCTATGTCTTTCTCTATCTCTCTATTACTCTTCTCTCTAACACAACTACGGCCCTAACTGCCTAAACTGCCATTAACTGTCTTTCTCCTTTTTTCCCCCCTTGGTTCCACCTCTTCTGTCATGTCATTGACTCCCACATCAGCTCTGACCTGGCTGACAAGAATGTTCTGAGAGCTTTCCATCACAGCTACCATTCTAAAAATGATAAAAATCAAGACTGACAAGTTTGCAAAACCTTTTATTTTCCTCATTCTTATTTTACTGTTCTTGGCTGATGCCTCACCTTGACCCCCAAACTCCTCTCCACCAACTTCTGAGGAGGTCTCCTGATTGCTATTCTCCTTTGATCACATCATGGAAGACTCCCTGGAGACAGACTAGTGGAAAATAGAAGTGCTTTCCCAATTTCTGAGCAGAGTGTTAATTCCCAGGGTATCCATATGTTGGAAGATACTAGATGGCATAAAAGGACACCCCTACTTATTCATGTTCCTTTCTAAGAACAGGTCAACCTAGCTAGCTAGCATTAAATGCCACTGCTATTGGTTTCAAATGGTCTCTCCCATGTGTGAATTCTTTGATGAACAGAACGAGCATAGATGTTCATGCAGCTCTTTCCACATTCCAAACATTCCACATTTACAGTTTCTTGTTTCCATTTTTTTTATGGGAACGTAAATTTCTACACTGAGTGAAGGCTTTGCCATATACCTTATCTTTATATGGTTTTTCCCCCCTGTGAATTTTTTGATGAGAACTAAGCTGGCTACTTTGGCTGAAGTCCTTTCCACACTGCATGCATTTATATGGTTTTTCCCCTCTGTGAATTTTCTGATGTCTATTGAGGTTGCTGCTCTGGCTGAAGTTCTTTCCACACTGTGTGCATCTATACGGTTTCTCCCCACTATGAGTTCTTTCATGTCTAGTGAGGATATTGCTCTGACTGAAGCTCTTTGCACATTTATTGCATTCATATGGTTTCTTTGTGTGAGTTCTCTGATGTGAACTAAGGCTACTGCTGTCAATGAAGGTCTTCCCGCATTGCATGCATTTCTCTCCTATGTGAGTTCTCTGATGTAAAGTCAGGTTACCACTGCAACTGAAGCTCTTTCCACATTCCATGCATTCATATGGTTTCTCCCCTGTGTGAGTTCTCTGATGTAAAGTAAGGTTACTGCTCTGACTGAAGCTTTTCCCACATTCAGTACATTCATATGGTTTCTCCCCTGTGTGAGTTCTTTGATGTGAATTAAGGCTACCGCTACGACTGAAGCTCTTTCCACATTCCATACATTTGTATGGTTTCTCCCCACTATGACTTCTTTTATGTGAACTAAGGCTACCACTATCATGGAAGCTCTTTCCACACTCCAAGCATTTATATGGTTTCTCCCCAGTGTGAGTTCTTTGATGCGAACTGAGGCTACTGCTGTGACTGAAGGTTTTTCCACATTCCATGCATTCATAAGGTTTCTCCCCAGTGTGAGTTCTTTGATGTGAACGAAGGTTACCACTGCAATGGAAACTCATTCCGCACTCCATGCATTCATAGGGTTTCTCCCCCGAGTGGGTTCTTTGATGTGAATGAAGGTTACCACTGCAACTGAAGCTCTTTCCACATGCCATGCATTCGTATGGTTTCTCCCCTGTGTGAGTTCGTCTATGCAAACGAAGGTGACTGCCATCACTGAAGCTCCTCCCACATTCCGAGCATTCATAAGGTTTCTCTCCAGTGTGAGTTCTTTGGTGTAACTTAAGGGTATTAGGGTGAGTGAAGCTCTTTCCACATTCCACACATTTATAGGGCTTCTCCCCAGTGTGAATTCTTTGATGTGAACGAAGGTTACCACTGCAAGTGAAGCTCTTTCCACATTCCACGCATTCATACGGTTTCTCCCCAGTGTGAGTTCTTTGATGTGTACCAAGGTGATGTTTGCAACTGAAGCTCTTTCCACAATCTGTGCATTCATATGGTTTCTCCCCAGTGTGAGTTCTTTGATGTAAAATAATTTGACTGTTCTTAACAAATATTTTTCCGCATTCCTTGCATTCAAAGAGTTTTTTCCCAGTGTGAGTTCTTTGATGTAAAGTAAGGTAATTGCTTCGGCCAAAGCTCTTTCCACACTGGAGGCATTTATACTCTTTCTTCCGTCTTTTTTCCTGGGAAATATGATCATTATGATTTTCCATACTTTGTTTTGGTGTTTCCTGCATGTGGTGTCTGCCATGTTTGTTTAAATCTGAGGTACAATTGAAGGTATTTCTGTGCAACGGATAGTTTCTCCTTCCTTTTCTTTTTGGAACTACCAAGAGTTCACTAGCATCAGAACCCTGAGAAGCGGCAGATATATTTTTCCCTGCCTTTGGCGGCCGTCCCCTCCGCTTTTTTGCTCCTTCTGGATGTGGATTTTTTTCTTTTCCTGCTTTATATTTGGTCCTTTTCAGTGACTCCATAGAATTTTGGTTGTCCTGTTTTTTACCTGATGGAGAAAAATGAGAATTAGGTGGTGTTGAGCAGTGAAGGGACATGCATTGGGAATCAAGGCAATGTTTTTTGTTTGTTTTATCTTTGACTGTCATGAGAAACGGAGGAACCTGATAGTGGCACCAAGGACAGAGGAAAGGGAGAGCAGAGATCATTGTGGCTCAATTCCCTTCCATTTGTGTGATCAGACAGAACATTAGTAGGGCCAGGATACATAACATGTTGGTTGTGAACATTTCTATTTTTTAAAAAAAAAAATCACTAGAAACAGAAGAGGTTTTAGTGGGCTGACATTCCTAGAGAATTGACAAGCGACAGCATGTGGATTTCCTGAGTCCTTGTGTCTAGACTAGCAACTCTCAACCTTCTTTCGGCCATAGCCATAAACACAATATGAAAGAAATGTAAGCCAAATCAAGACTGTAGGAGTAGCTTAATGAATGTGGGTGTATATGAAGAATGGTTTCAAGGCAGGGCCTGTGTGAATTGTTATTTGAGTATTGCTTGCCTCCCCTTATTTTCCTCTCAATATAATTGTAAATGGACTGTTTCACCTTAATGCTTTAAATGTGTTTACTTGTTACCTACATATGGTGCATGTTTTATCCTTTTTGTATTTATACACTCACCGTTGTTAGCTTTTGTTTTTTAATGATGTAAGCTACTTTGGGTCCTTAAAGGAGAGTTTTGGTTAAAAGTATTTTAAATAAATATGATCCTTAGTGATGTGTACTGATGTAGTAATTACTAAATACTATGAAATGTAGTCAGTCAAATTTAAAATCTTTCAGAAATATTTATTTCTGACTGTAATTGTTTATGGTTACAAATTTCTATAGTTTCTGAGAGACAGTTTCTTTTCAGAGGAAAGGAATAATAAATAAAAACACATACTAAGTCACAGGACAGATCCTAAAGCTGAGGCTCCAATACTTTGGCCATCTCATGAGAAGAGAAGACTCCCTGGAAAAGACCCTGATGTTGGTAAAGTGTGAAAGCAAGAGGAGAAGGGGACGACAGAGGATGAGATGGTTGGACAGTGTTACTGAAGCTACTAACATGAATTTGACCCAACCCCGGGAGGAAGTGGAAGACAGGCGGGCCGGGCGTGCTCTGGTCCATGCAGTCATGAAGAGTTGGACATGACTTAATGACTAAACAACAACAAAGAATCCCAATTGATTCAATGGGCGTATTCTAGCAAGATTTTCTACTTTAAACAGTAAGATGTTGGTCAATAAGTTCCAAAAGGTTTATGCTCAATCTTCTCTGTATCCATCTTGTCCCATCTCTGCCGAGGTCTTCATCAGCTATCTTTTGCCTAAGTCTCTTCCAGAAACTGTCTTGATTTCTCTTGTCATGCGGCCTTCATGGTGTGATCAATGCCTTTCTCAGAAAGGCATGTTTTTATCCCAGTTGGATCAGGTCAGGGCCAGCATTAAGAATCTTAGGCCATGATAAATCGAGAGCACCTGAAACTGGGATAATAAAGTGATCCCACTTTGTTCAATATTGCTTTGGCAATATGTTTTGTACAAGGAACCACCCATTTGTCAAAGGATCATGATTTTGGCCCTTTGGAACCCTTTGCTCACTTGTTACTAATGATGAGGGGAGTGGGAAGGAGGTGGGAGAAGGTTGTGGGTGGCAACGTACCAAGAGGTTTGTAAGTCATCCCAAAATTCATTGCTTCGGGAAAGTTCAGATTGTTTGGTTTGGACAATCCCAAACTGATCCGAAGCAACAAACTGGCTATTTACTAATTTCCTGATTTGTTTTGGGCTTTATACCCATCTCTATTGGTTACCTCCCTTCATTTGTGGGGGATTCACTCTGTGTGAGTACAATACTATCAATGACCTGATATCCCTTAGGATGTCCTTGTGCAGAGATTTCTAGACTAGTTCCAGAAGACCTCAATCTCTGTTGAGCAAATACGTGGTCATCTCCTTAATGGACTGTGGCTACTTAATCCCACCCCTGAAGCTACCCGTTGAGTGGTTTTGAAAACAACAGGTTTGGGATCAGGTGTGTCTCCCAGAAGTCTTTCCTATAATAAAGGAGGAATTTTTCAACCACTGGTTCATTTTTCACAAATTCAGCTTTAGGTCTAGTTACAGAGAGGCTTCCAATCCTAAATCGCTGCTTAATTGGATTTCTGCACTGTGGTTTAGAAGTCTACCTCTTTTAGCAGGCCACAGCCGGAAAGTTCATCATGACTCATCTCACTCCGGTGCCTCAAAAACAAACTTAAATCTTGTAGAAGATTCTCTGTTGTAAGCGACATCGGTGTTTCACATGCTGTTTTACACTTGTCTGATAAAACTTTGTAAACTTCCTCTCAAAACCTGGACCCCATTCTCTGAGTTGGAGTTGACATGGTGTGTGTGTGTGTGTGTGTGTGTGTGTGACTCATCAAGTCTATAGTCTCCATTTTGGGACTGAGTATAACACCAGACTACACAGCTGAAGACAGGATTATTATTTCCTGAGACGTTCAATGTATTCTCGAAGGCTTTCATGGCCGGGATCTGATGGTTGTTGTGGGGTTTTTGGGCTCTTTGGCCATGTTCTGAAGGTTGTTCTTCCTGACATTTCGCCAGTCTCTGTGGGTGGCATCTGCAGAGGACAGAAGTCAGAACTCTGTCTGTGCTCTGGTGCAATTTGTTTGTATAATTGAGTATTTATAGCTGTGGGATCGGCTTTTGTCCTTTTCAGGAGATGGGTGATTGTAGACACAGAGACTGGGGAAACATTAGGAAGAACAACCTTCAGAACATGGCCAAAGACCCCGAAAAACCCACAACAACCATTTCCTAAGACATTTATGTTGTTTTCCCCTTCTCCTCTCCCTTTTATTTGAACATTCCTCCTCAGCAGGAATGAAGGCTTTCAGTACAGATGAAGTTCTGGCCAAAAAGAAGCCCCTTATTTTAACCTGGTTTGCACTGTTTGACTGAAAAATGGAAAGCAAGCGTTTCCTCACCCTTCTGTTCCCGTTCTTGATAAACAAATCCACACAAATCATTTTAACCTTTTCTTGATTTCTCCAACTGCACATCTACCAGTTTTCACCTGCCCTGTTTTTTTTTCTCAATGACACATTTTGGTATCCAAGGGCATGCTAAAAATGTTCTCCCCTCCCTCATTTTCCACATTTCCGGCCTCTCTAGCAAAATGAGGTCTATCCTTTTAATGATCTGGAAGACAAGAGTGGCAGAAACTCTCTTCCATTCCCTGAAACACTCTGTCAACTTTTTAGGGAATTTGCCTCCTCTGCCATTTCTTTCCTCTCCCCTGAAGGCAAAAGACTGCCTGGTCAACGTCACGTAAGGAGGAAATGAGGTGTTCTGACCCCCTTCTAAGAGAAGTGGCCTCAGTGTGTAGGAGGACTCGAGGAGAGAAGCTCTCTTCTTCTCCCTCTCTCCACTTACCAGATCCAGGCAGATAAAACAGAAAGGAGCAAAGAAAGGCAGGCATGGCACGAGGAGAGCAAAAGCTGAGAATGAGCTGAGGTTAGCTAGGGACCCTAAACAACAACAAAAGGATTCTTCAGGTATATGCAAAGGAAAAGAGAAAGGAAAGAAGCAGTAGAGATGGAAAAACGATGACAAAGAAGAGACATAGGTTTTAGCTCACTCTTTTCCCAAAGGACAGAGGGTGAACCTCCAGACAAATGGGAGGGGACAGGATTGCAGTTGGAAGTTGATAAACAAAATAGTAAGGGAACACCTTACACCCTTGAACGTGTTCAAATCTCCAGGGCTGGGAGAACTGCATCCAAGAGGACTAAAGGAACTGGAAGAACTCTCAGAACCGCTACCCATTATTTTCTTGAAATCATGGGAAACGGGGGGGAGGTACCAGAGGATTGGAGGAGGGCCAACACTGTCCCTATCTTCAAAAAGGGCAAAAAAGAGGAACCTAGGAACTACAGCTCAGTCAGTGTGACATCAATCCCAGGCAAAATTCTGGAACAGATTGTAAAGCGGTCATTGTGCAAGCACCTACAAAACAAGGCAGTAAGAACTAGAAGCCAACACGGATTTCTTAAGAACAAATCCTGCCAAGCTAATTTGATCTCATTTTTTGATCGGATCACCTTCCTGACAGAGGGAGTGCTGTAGACGTAGTATATAACTTCAGCAAAGTTTTTGACAAAGTGCCCCATGATATTCTGATTAGCAAGTTAACTAGCTGTGAGCTGCATATAACAACTGTCAGATGAAAACACAATTAGCTACAGAATCGTACTCAAACTGGGAGGAGGTAACAAGTGCAGTACCCTCTGGCTCAGTTACGGGCTCTGTGTTATTCCATAATTTTATTAACATCCTGGATCAGACGGTGCGGAGAATGCTAACCAAATTTGCAGATGACATATAATTGGGTGGTGTGCTAATACCCTGGAAAACAGAAATAGAATTTTAAATGATCTAGAGAGATTTCAGCACTACCCTGAAAACAACAGAATTGAATTCGACAGAACGCGTGCAAAGTACTGCATCTAGGAAAAAGAAACTGAACGCACAGTTACAAGATGGTGGATGCCTGGTTGAGCAACACTACAAGCGAGAAGGGTCTTGGAATCATCATACATCACAAGCTGAATACGAGCCAACAGTGTGATGGGGCTACAAAAAAGCCAAATGCTAATTTAGGATGCATTAAAAGATGCAACCTAGCAGTTTGAAAGCATGTAAATGGAAGTAGATAAATAGGTACCACCTCAGTGGGAAGGTAACGGCATTCTGTCTAGTCGCGCTGGCCACGTGACCACAGAAATTGGTTTCTGGCTCTACGGCTTGGAAACAGGGATGAGCACCATGCCCTACAGTCCGACACGACTGGACTAAATGTCAAGGGGAACCTTTACCTTTACCTAAAAGATGCATAGTCTCAAAGTCCCACAAAGTACTGGTTCCTCTCTATTCAGCACTGGTGAGACCTCACCTTGAGTCTTGTGTCCAGTTCTGGACACGGCACTTCAAGAAGGATGCTAAAAAATTGGAACAAGTTCAGAGGAGGGAGACAACGGTGATCCATAGGGCTGGACACCAAGCCCTATGAAGAAAGACTGAAAGAACTGGGCACGTTTAGCCCAGGCTGTTCTACAGAGGAGGGACAGGATCTGTTCTCCTATCATCTCAGAGCGCCGGGCACGCAACGATGGGCTCAAGTTACAGGGAGCCAGATTTCAGTGGAATATCAGGACGGCAACAGAACCAATGACCTTGAGAGGCGGTGAGGGCTCCAACACTGGAGTCATTTAAAACAAATTTGGATAACCATCTGGCCGTGATCCCATGATCTGTATTCCTTCATTGAGCTGGGGTTCGACTCCGTGGCTCAGGTAATGTTCGCGAAAATAATTCTTAGAAACTAAATAGCACACGCTGAGCAGCTCAAGGATCGCTTCTCATTTTAAATGGGGAGAAACTGCATCCATGGGGATGGGGATGCCAGCAATTAGGTAGGAAAAAAACTCATGGTGGAAAATTAATACCAATCATTGTAGACTAATCTTAGAACTGTAAGGTGGGAAGGGGCCCTCTGAACTGAACTCTCAACTTCCGACACCACAGCCAGAGGCCTAAACCCCTGAACTAGTCAGCCGTTTAGACCAAGTATTTCTCTCCAGCTTCAGTGACAGTATCTTTGAAAGACGTGACTCACCTATATTAAGGGCTACCAGGACACCCACAAATTACAAACCGTTTTCCTCCTTGTTTTTATCCCAAAAGAGACATCTCGGAAGAAACACCTCTCTCTCTCTCTCTCTGATTTTGCCCACTCCCCTCCGCAGGGTGTCTGCCTTTGGCACAAACGCACAAAAATGTCTGCCCCCTTTCCGCCCTTCTCTCCTCCATCTGCACCTCACCTCAAGAGATGACTTTTTCAGGGGAGCCCTCCCAGGACCCTCCTCCGTCTGAAGCCCATCCTCGTGGGGGGGGGGGGGTCGCTCCAGCCACCACAGGCTGTAAAATGAATTTCCAACCTCTGCCTTCAGAGCGAGAAATAGCCATAAAATGAAAGCTGCCCAGAAGAAGCAGGAGGAGACCCTCTGTTTATTCTTCCCCGCCTCCCTTTTTTCCCCCTTACACACGGCTGCTGGGCCACACTGCCCCCCTGCCAGGGCTCTGTTGATGAAAAAAGAACCTGCAATCCCTTGTTTCCTCCCTCCCTTCCCTTGCTTCTCAGATGCGGGAGAGCCAAGCCAAGCCCACCCCACTGTTTGCCCACCGACAGGGAAAAATGAGCCACCCCGTTCTCAGAGCATGTGCTGTTTCCTACTGGAGGAATGTGGAAATCAGGGACACCACCGTATGTCCTTAGTTCTGCTCACCTAGAGGATGTGGTAGGGAAGTCCCATTCTGTGGAAGGAAATAGTCACAGACCGTGCCATTCAGTGTCATCAAATTGCATGAAAGCATTGCCAAACAGTGCATGACTAGACGACGAAAGCAGCAGAGAAAGGAAGCAGAACACCTTTCTCAACCACGGAGAGAGGCTTATTTTTCGTTCCCCGGCTGCTCTTGATGAGATGTCACCAGGAGCCACCTAACCTTGCCCCTGACAAGCGCTGGCAACGCAGGGAGGAAATAGAAAAAGACCAGATCTGGCCTCTCTTCCTTTCATTTATTTTAAACGCCGGGTTTAAAGGAGCTTCCCATGGAGGCCAGCGGGAGCCATGTGTCGATGGAACCTTTTCTCAATTTCTGAATCATGGATACCGAGCAAAATCTCCTGTGTTCGTGAACTTGAAGATTTTTAAGGAATTGAATCTTCTAATGCACTGGTTGAATAGCCCTTGAATCGATCCAGCTGGTGAACATCTGGATTCACCCAGATGACTGTTCCACTTCCTTCCCGATTTTGAAGACAAACATTTGCTCTGCCTTAAAGTCCAGTCTGTGGTCTGAGCTTATCAGAACTTGCCTCACATCCAAACAACACTCCTTTTCTCTTGCTTTGTTGTTGTTTAGTTGTTTAGTCATGTCCGACTCTTTGTGACCCCATGGACCAGAGCACGCCAGGCCCTCCTGTCTTCCGCTGCCTCACGGATGGACCCTACCTTGTGGTGATGTTGGGCTAGCTACTGTCTGAGAGCAGGTGTCTCTCTCTCAAACCCCCCCCAAGCCATATTTTTTTTTTACAGTGAGGGCCTTTTTAGAAATTTCATCAAATGTCATTGCTTTTCTTCCCCAACCACAGATTAACCTTCCCCAATTTAGTTCGGGGCACGGACCTTGCACTGATTCTCCATCCTAGGCTTTTAAAAAAGCACATTCTTGCTCCTATTTTTCCTAAGAAACATGTGGGGCTGCATTGTTCTTTCTTTACCCCACAAATGCACACCCTGTTTTTAAACGTCTAGGTGGAAGCAGAGTTCGGCAGAGCTCCTAATGACGAAAACCTGGGAAGGGACTCTCAAGACAGTGCCTGCTCCACCAGAGAGACCCCCCCCCCAGGAGGCAGGCAGGGGACTTCGCAGCTGGATCGGATCTGATTTCAGGAGGGGAGCGTTCCCTTTTTATTTCCTGCCCACTTGTTTTCTGTCCCCTGCCCACACTAGAACCGCTTCGCATTCCCTCCTAACCCTAGGTGGGATTCCCAGGGAAACTCTCTTGCCTCACCCTTCAAACAAATCACCACTCTGCTCTCCCAACGCCTATTCTTCCGAAGACGGCTACTTTACCTTTTTGTCTCATTCTCTCCCGACACCACTGGCGCTTTCTCCCCACCATGGATGCTGGTATTTGATATTTGTCTCCCTAGAATAGAGACATGTAGGTATATATAAAACAACCAAGGAATTTCCTTTGGGGGCTTCCCAGCTACCCATACAATTTGCCACATCCTCTGCCTCTCTAGCAAACACAGCCCTGCTCTTTAAACCACTGGAAGGCCCGGTGAAAAAAATTTCTAAACACCTCCACACAAAAAAATCGCCATTTAAATTGCATGTCCCTCAACTTCCTGTTTGCCTTTTTCATTTCCTGTAATCTAATCACATCCTCCATGAGTGCCTGGTGGAAACCCCTAGGCCAGGGAAACTCTTAACGGGGTGAAAATCCTCACCTTCTGTTCTTCTGTAGGGCCTTCCTTTTACAAACCAAAGGTATCCACCGAGTTCCAATCGTATCAGGAACCAACCAGGGGTCTGAAAGCACATATTTGCTTCTATGCTACTCTGCAGGCAGATCCTCCGACCTAGTGAGGTGTTGTTCAGTTTAAGTAGATGTACTACTCAAGGAAAGCTGCAGAATCATTCCTGGAGTTCTGATCATGGATGATTACCTAGCAGGTGTAGCATCTAGCAGAGAAAAACTCAAATCACGGTTACACCCATTGTTTGGCTCTCAGCCTGCTCATTGCAGATTAAATACAGGGAACATTATTTTTGGAGCATGTGTGAATCTTAAAACAGGATAAAGGTAAAGGTTCCCCTTGACAATTTTTGTCCAGTCGTGTTTGACTCTAGGGGGCGGTGCTCATCCCCGTTTCCAAGCCATAGAGCCAGCGTTTGTCCGAAGACAATCTTCCGTGGTCACATGGCCAGTTCGACTTAGACACGGAACGCTGTTACCTTCCCACCAAGGTGGTCTCTATTTATCTACTTGCATTTGCATGCTTTCAAACCGCTAGGTTGGCGGGAGCTGGGACAGGCGACGGGAGCTCACTCCGTCGCGTGGATTCGATCTTACGACTGCTTGGTCTTCTGACCCTGCAGCACAGGCTTCTGCGGTTTAGCCCACAGCGCCACCACGTCCCTTTAAAACAGGATAGAAGGCCAGAATTCTCAGTGGGAAGAGCGAGCTACCAAAAGTCTAGCCGTCGGGGCGAGTAGCTTAAAAGGTCACAGAATGAAGTTGGCCAAATCAAAAATGGATGTATGATTCTGTGGACTTCACAATGACTCAGTCCTTTGTGAGTGTGGGGAAAAGCCGGCCATGTCACAACCATTTCAGTGTCCTCTTTGTCCCTCAACATGTCTCAAGGAAGTTCTCCTAAAGGCACTGTCTCCTGCCTGCAATGGGGCAAAAATTATCTGACATGCTTCTCTAAGCTTTACCGGGTATTGCACCTAGTAAAGTTTAGAGAAAGCTTTACTGGGTGCAACACCTAGTAAAACTTAGAGTAAAGCCTAGGTATTATTACTTGTATGGCAGTGCTTCTTAGGGCCCAAAGAAAGAAAGAGATCTCACCTGCTTTGTAAATGTTGGTGGGATCTAGATGTTGGTCCTTCGGTTTTGGGTCCAGAGAAACGCAAACAGAAATCAGCTTGGTCTCGCTCTGTTCCTTTGGAGAAAAGAAAAAGCTTCTTAGATAAATGAAACCTTTTCCTTACACTACATGGTTTTCTGCTTAATACATCTGGGGGGGGGGGCTACATCTCAAAGTCTCCCTACCTCTGAGAGCAGTAAAAGGAGAATAGAAAGGCAGCTGGCAAAGGAACAACAGGGAGGGAGGGAGGGAGAAAAGGGCATCTCAAGAACCCGGAGACCAAAACTCCTGCATTAAGTAAATCAGGGAAAGAGTGAATAAGTGGGAACACGACAACAATAGGGACTGATTTCTGTTGACACAGAAGATGCAGGCAAGATTGCTTCCCCCGCCCACAGTACTTGAAACCCTTTCAAGTGAGCCAGTGTGGTGTACTGGACAGAGTGCTGGACTACGACTCGGGAGACCTGGGTTCAAATCTCTGTCAGGTAAGGAATGGCAATGGGGAACTCCTCCATGAACTTGCCTCAAAAACCCAGTTTAAGGTCATTGTAAGTCAGAAGCAACAGAAACATGAATGGCATCTTCTAAGCCAGTTATAAGTGGGTATTAGAAATCTAGTGAAGGAATGTCCTGCTACTGGGCACAAAGAATCATGAAGTTGGAAGGGACCTCTAAGGCAATCCCTGCTTGCGGCAGGGATACAAGCCAAAAGGTATCTGCTGGGTGGCTGTCAAAGTTTCTCTTGAATGCCTCCAGTGTTGGAGCACACACCACCTCCCAGGGCAATTGGTTCCACTGTCGCACTGCTCTAACAATTCCACCAAAATCTGGCTTCCTTTAACTTGAGCCCATGGTTCTGTGTCCTGCACTCTGGGATGTCAGAGAACAGATCCTGCCATTCTTCTGTAAGACTACCTTTCAAGTACAGTGGTGCTTCACATTACGACGTTAATTCGTTCCAACGAAATCACTGTAGAACGAAAACGTCGTAATGCGAAATTAAAAAGCCCATAGAAATGCATTAAAACCCGATTAATGTGTTCCTATGGGCTTTAAACTCACCGTCCAGCAAAGATCCTCCATAGGGCGGCCATTTTCGCTGCCTGTGCAGCGAGGAATCCATCCCAGAAAAGAGCGGATATCTGTTCCCAAAGCAGGGAACCGATCATCGAAAAGCGAAATTTCCCCACTCAAACCATCGCAAAAAGTTCGGCGTAATGCGGTTTTGTCGTTAAATGGGGCACCCGTCTTGGGAGGCACCACTGTATTTGAAAAGTGCTCTCCCATCTCAATCTTCTTTTCTCAAGGCTAAACATGCCCAGTTCTTTCGGTCCTCTCTGCCTGGAAAGCGGCAGAAGACAAAGACCATCTCCTGAGGCTACTTTCTTCTCCCCAAATCAGCATGAATAACCCTCAGACAGAACTTTTTCCATGGGTGGCATGTGTCTATTGTCACACAGATATCAAACAAACAAACAAACAAAAAACTTTTCTGAAGATGATGCCAAAGCTCCTGTCCGTCAATGCCTCATGTGGGGAAGAGAGATGCCCAGTGAAGTAGTGGAGCCACAGAGCCATGCCAGGAACGGTTCATACCTAAGAACGTATGTCAGTTAAACGTTTGTCGTTTGACACCCACTTCAGAACCATTCCCTTCAGAAAAGACAGAGATGGAAACAACAAAGGTGATCGTGTGTGACCGCAGATTCCGGACGGGCCGCCTCGCCGTCCTCCTTGCCTCCTGCTCTCAAGGCGGGAAGGGAGGGCAGGCGGTCCTTCCGGCGGTTTCCATTTGTCCCTCCACCAAAACAAAACAAAAATGGAGGAAGCAGGAAGGGTCCGTCTTAGCCCATGAGGAGCGGGCCTTTTGTAAAGTGGATGGCTCTGAGTTGCGCATCCCAGAGCAAACTCCCCCCGAAAACACTGCTTGCAGGAAAGCGGGACTTGTGAGAAGCTCCTTGTTCCCGGGGGGAGATCGAGGCCACCCTCTGCCCAGGAAAAGAAGCCCATCAGCGTCTTGGGCTTTTTCTCCCCCCCTGGCCTTCCTTTTGGGGAAAAGATCTTCCATGTTCAGAAGCAAAACAACCAGGAATCTCCTAAGCCAGGCATGGTGGAAATCGCAGTGGGATCTCCCCCCCCCCTCTTGAGACAGAGCAGGTAAGTTTGCTCCTCCTCTCTGAGGAGAGATCCAGAGAAGAGGAGCTGGATCGTGAAGAATCCTTGGAAGAAAAGGGGGAGAGGGACCGAGGAGGGGGGGGGAAGAGGACCATCTGGGTCCCCAGGCCAGTTGCCTGGATCAGCCCCCCCTCTCCCTGCCAGTTGACCTCTCCTTTCCCTCCCCCCCAAAAGCCCCATTTCTGGGACACCCCCCCTCCCCTTCTTGCCCCCCCCATCATCCTCACAACCCCCCCCCCCCAGCCCGCTTCCCACCCAGGAACTGGCAGCCCCGAGAGGACCTTTCCCCCAAACTGCAGGACAGGAGGGCAGGTGTGTGTGTGTTTCCCCCACAATGGCGGCGGGGGGGGAAGGGAGGGGGGAGCCGAGGCCTCTTTCCCTCTCCTTCCCTTTTCTAAAAACCCACCCGCAGGATAGCAGGGAAAGTGTGTCTGGAGGGAGGGGGGAGTCTCTCCTCGACCCTAACCCCATACACACTCTCCCGGGGGGGGGGCTTGCTCGGAGGGGGTCTCGCGGGGGGTCTCCTTGCCTCCAAGGGTGGGATCGAGACCCCCCCCATAACCCGATCTCCCCCCCCCCTTCCAAATATCCCGACCCGGGAAACAAAGACCTGCTTTGCAAGACGCCGGGTGGGGTGGTGCGATTTGCAAGCCGGACTGCGCGGAGGAGACACCTCCCCTCCTTCTCCCTCCCTCCCCCAAGCATTAAGCATTCCCCCCCCCCCCGCCCCAAAAGGCCCACCTCGGTCCCGGTCCTGAGGCGGGAACCCTCCCCGGGAGGCCTCCTTGCCTGCGATTCCTCTGGACAACATAGAGAAGAAAGGGAAGGAGAGGCAGACAAGCAGGCGCCTCGCTTCCACTTCCGGTTCCTGTTGAAGCCGCGCCCGGAAGGGGGAGGTTTCTCCCGACCCGCCTTCCTCGCTTCCCCTCTGGCTTGTGTGAGAGGGAGAGACCAAGCCCAGCGAGTCCCGCCCCCCCCCAACTGACGTCACCGGCTTCTCTTTTCCCCCGCCCAAGAGGAACCGCCCCCAAGCCTGCGCGTGTTCGAGTGCGCGCGAGTCCCCTTATTGTCCTTGGGCGCATGCGCGGCCCTTCCCCTCCGTGGGCTGCCCTGGCTATCAATGAACTGTGCAATATTTCTCAGCGGGGAGCTTCCAGCCGCTCAGTCTCTAGCCAGCACGTTGGCTCTCTGGGCATGTGCAGAATGCTTCTCCGTCTTCTTACCACTCATTTTGCTGACCCGCCCTCCAACCCGGTACTTAACCAGGGCACCTTCCTTCTGTTCCTTAAATGCAAGCCCTGGTCGTCCTGATTTCTTGGGGGTTGGCTCTCACGGATCTTCCCCCCCCTCTTTTTGGGATGGCAAAAGGTCCATTGGCACGAATTGCCCCTTCCCAGAGAGACTCACCCCCTGACCCAGAAACAACAGCACCTCTTGATCCAGTCTCAAGGAGCACAGATCCTCGGCGCTTGGTGCCCACGTCCCCTCCCGGGAGACTTGGTGGCTCAGATTCAAGGGGACCAAAGATTTGGGCCTCGACCTGGGTCCAAGCACGTACCAACATCCTGGCTGGCATCCAAGACAGACATGCCTGGCAAAATCCATCATGCCATGAACTTTTGGACTTTTAAAGTTCTTCACATAATGGGCGAAGTGTTGGTGCAGATCCTGGCTTCTCAGCTCCAGTGGTTCCTGGAGGGGACAGATTATCCAGGTCCATTTCAGTCTGACTTCAGGCCTGGTTATCGGACAGAGATGGCTTTGTTCACTTTGGTGGACAACCTATGCAGGGACTGGCCTGCGGTCTCCCACTGGGATCTGCTCTGTCTCCTCTCTTATTTAGCATCTACATGAAATGGCTGGGAAAGATTGTCCCAACGGTGAGCTTGGGTGCCTAGGTTTTGGCAGTGGTCAAAAGTGCATCTGCAGAATTGAAACGAATGTGCCAGCTGCACTTGCTCCCGGAGAGGTCCGATCTAGCCATGGTGACAGATGCGACACGTCTCAGTTACATCCTGGTTGGACTACTGTAAGGCACTCGATGTGGGGCTACCTTTAAAATTATGCCAGAAAATACATCAGTGGGTCCAAAATGCAGCAGCCAGATTGTTAACTTGGGCTGATCATAGGAGTCACCTAACCCTCCCCCCCCCATAACAGCAGCCCCATGGGCTGCTGATCCATTTCCGGGCACAATTCAAAGCACGGTTTTGAACCTATAAAGCCCTAAATGGCTTGGGTCCCAACTATCTCAAGGACCATGCCTGCTTTTATGAGTCTGCCCAGGCGATAAGATCCTTAGGGGAGGCCTTTCTCTTCTTTCCACCATCTGATGTGGCTGCTTCCAGACTCTGGAACTCCCTCCCACTGGAATCCAGCCTGGCCACATCTTTGCTCTCCTTCCACAAGACCTCTCTCTCCTAGTAAGTTATCCTTGAGTGACTGGCTGCTTGAGTGGGGTTCTCAATGGATTGTTGTGCCTTAATGCTTTGTATGCATTTTGGTGTTGCTGATGTTTTTTAGTATGATACTCACCTTTGTTAGCATTAAATATGGTCTTTTAATGATGTAAGCCACCTTGTGTCCTTTTGTAAGGAGAGATTAAAAAATTTTAAATTAAATAAATAAAATCTTAGACATACTTCATGTAACTTCTGAGCAGACAGAGACTTTTGGCTTCAGAATTTGCAGGTTTCCATTATGATAAACATACTTTTTGGACTAAAATTACATACTTTTTTGGACTAAAATTGCAAAGAATGGCTTGCAACATGAAGAATCTGGACCACCAAGGCAGTAAAACACCAGAGTATTAGTTACAAAGAATGCAAATTAGAAGATTTCCTGTCCTGCTAACACATTATAACATAAACAGGTTCTACACATCAATAAACGTTCACTTCTTTTTGTTTACTTTCATTTTAGCCACATCCAACTGTCAGGAATTTTACTGTATAGTGGTCTTACGTCCAGATTATGGCTGGGACAGAGAGGTCCACACAAGCCACTCAGCCGCCCTGCCCAGCCTTTATTTATTGGATTTCCACCCCACCCATTAGACCAAAGGTCTACTCTGGGCAGTTACTCTGCACTTTTCTGAAGTGGGTAATTTCCAGGGGTCCAAATGTTGGGTTCGGTCATCCTGTCTTGTCCTCTCTCAAAACCCTACGTCAGCGCTCCAGCGAGTGACCAGCATTTGCAAAGTTGAACGTTTTGACTTGCACATCAACCTTGCTAAGTACAAATACCAAACAAATCCCCACAAAGTAAGTTTTGCAAATGTAATTTTGCTCTTTCTGGTTTTTCAGCTGAAACCAGCTTCTCTCCTCTTCTCAAATTGCTCTTCCAACCAGACTAGCAGGCCTATATTTTATCCGGCATCTGAAACCATCAATTCCTCATTTGATGGCCAGTTTATTCCCATCTTACTCCGCTGGAAAGCTAATTGTTTAGCAGTAACTTCCAACCAACTGCTGTCCATTTTAAAAGCCACGGTGTATTTTCAGGGGTGCTTTTTTCTACACCTGCCTGAATTATTCATACCATTTCACATCCCCACTACCACCAAGAGTGAGGGTATTTTCCTGATAAATCTGTTTTGTTGTTAAGAAATCCCCCTTGATACTTCTCCAAACTTTCTAAAAATCCCCTGCGGAAGAGATTGAAGACAGCAGGAAGAGGAAGACCAAACATGAAAGAGACTGACACAATTAGGGAACGATGGCCTTGATTTTGCCAGAAGTGAGCTCGGCGGTTAATGACAGTGCATTATTCATAAGTCTTGGTGATTTGGCTGCAAGGATAGACTGTAGTAAATGAAGAAGCCTTAAAAATCCACTTTCACAAATGTTGATAATTCCAGGGACACATTGTGAAATTCTACTTTAGATGTGTTAGATGTGAGTGGGTTCAGGTTTTACCTCCCTCATTTCCAAATCAACATTATCAGCACCATGGAAAACTGGAGTTAGTGGATCTTTTAACAACTGGTTTATTCACCTTTTAACGGGTTTGAGTACACAACTTCTGTTGGCCCAATATGACCCTCAACTTCTGATAAATATGTCCAACCTTAAGCTAATTATGACATGCAAAACGATGTCCTCAGTGTGAGCATAGCCCAAAACTCTCCCAGTTGGTGGGCTTCCTTACGGGTTTGCTGTGGCTGGCACATATAGTCCTGCAACAATAGCATCAATCCCATTCTCCTCCTTATGGCGTAGTCATGAGATCGCCTCTGAACATCCCTACTTCTTCCAGGGACCTGTCCCTTTTGGGAACACATATACAGTCCATTCTAGTGGTTTAACTCTCTCAAGCGTCTATTCCTTCACTCTTGTGGCTCTTAGGCTCTCTACATCCTCTCTGACTCTCAGGCTTATACAGTGGTGCCTCGCTTAATGACGATAATCCGTTCCAGGAAAATCACCGTTAAGCGAAAACATCGTAAAGTGAAAAAAAGCCAATTGAAACGCACTGAAACCCGTTCAATGAGTTCCAATGGGCTTAAAACTCACCATCCAGCAAAGATCCTCCATAGGTCAACCATGCCTGTACAGCGAGGAATCCGTCCCTAAACACAGCAGGGAGCCATTTTATTCACCCAGCGGCCATTTTGAAACTGCTGATCAGCTGTTCTAAAAACATCGTTTTGCGAAGAATCGGTTCCCAAAGCAGGGAACCGATCATTACAAAGCAAAATTTTCCCATTCAGACCATCATTTTGCTATCGCAATTGCAAAAAGATCGTCATTAAGCGGTTTTGTCATAATGCGGGGCAATCGTAAAATGAGGCACCACTGTACTTAGGTATAGGCTGACAGCTATTCCTCCACGGGTAGCTTCATCTGTTCTTTTTCATGGAACTACGGGTCCTCTAATTCCAGCGATCACCACCTGATTGGGATATACTCTCTCAGGTTCTATCCCATCTTTTCTGCCTCTTATTTTATCTCCTCTCCCCAGAATTCTATCTCTCTCCTCCTCCTCCATTGTCAAGAGACTTTCACTGATTGGTGGAGCTTTTCCCACTCTGTCTGCTTCAAACTTCTCACCTTCATTATCCTGTATCTTCAATTGAGACATTAAGGGTATAGGCCGATTCGAATCCTTCAGCTGTAGATGATGGAGCGGATGGCTCACTTCTGGGTCTTGCACCTCCTGCTCTTCCCCAGTGCAAAAGTGTTGTCCTAAAAATTCCTTTATAATGTATCTCAGGTGCATTAAAAGTGAAAGTATCATTAACAAACTACAGCTGGGGAAAAATTGTTTACCTTACACCCAGTTTATTTTCAGAACCCAACCACAGCAGAAATATTTCAGTGAGTTTTTTGCCTGTTTTTGTGATGAAACAGTAAACAATAGAATGCTAAAATTATGTGAAACAGAGACAACAGATAAAAATGGAGTATATTTTATGTTGCCACCTGAGTTGTGTTTAGCTGTAACTTTAACAAAGAAATACTACAAAATTGATGTGGAAACCTGTATTAAACAAATGAGAATAATAATATATTGTAAAATAGAAGTATTTACAAAACAATGTAAAAGGAGAAAATGAACTTTAAACCAGTTTATTTATTTTATTTTTATTTATTTATTTGATTTGCATCCCACCCATCTGGTCTATGTGACCATTCTAGGCGGCTAGTTCATTTCTAACAAGAAAAAAGATGCTTAGAGAACATTACTGTCTCTGAAGCTCTTTCCACATTCTATGCATTCATACAGTTTCTCACGTATGAGTTCTTAGATGTGAATTCAGGTGACTGCTCTTTCTGAAGCTCTTTCCACATTCCATGCATTCATATGGTTTCTCCTCTGTGTGAGTTATTTGATGTGAATTCAGGTGACTACTGGTTCTGAAGCTCTTTCCACATTCCATACATTCATACGGTTTCTCCCCTGTGTGAGTTCTTTGATGTGAATTCAGGTGACTGCTTTGAATGAAGCTCTTCCCACATTCCATGCATTGATATGGTTTATCCCCAGTGTGAATTCTTTCATGTGAATTCAGGTGACTGCTCTTTCTGAAGCTCTTCCCACATTCCATGCATTTATATGGTTTCTCCCCAGTGTGAGTGTGTTGATGGGAGCTAAAGCTACTGCTTTGACTGAAGCTCTTTCCACACTTCATACATTTATATGGTTTCTCCCCTGTGTGAGTTCTTTGATGTAAATTAAGACTACTGCAATGACTGAAGCTCTTTCCACATTCTATGCATTCATATGGTCTCTCTCCTGTGTGAGTTCTTTGATGTAAATTAAGACTACTGTACTGACTGAAGCTCTTTCCACATTCCATGCATTCATAAGGTCTCTCCCCTGTGTGAGTTCTTTGATGCGAATTAAGACTACTACTATGACTGAAGCTCTTTCCACATTCCAGGCATTCATAAGGTCTCTCCCCTGTGTGAGTTCTTTGATGTGAATTAAGACTACTGTTTTTACTGAAGCTCTTCCCACATTCCATACATTCGTATGGTTTCTCTCCTGTGTGGATTCTTTGATGCACACTTAGGTGATTGCTTTTACTGAAGCTCTTCCCACATTCCATGCATTCATGTGGTTTCTTTCCTGTGTGAATTTTTTGATGTGAACTAAGTTCAGTGTTTTGGATGAAGCTCTCTCCACACTGCATGCATGTATACTTTCCCCCCTCCATAATGGACCTTCCACGTGAAATACTATCGCAATTCACAGCTATGCTCTCTGTATGCTCCATACACAGATTAAATTTTTTCTCATAGCTGAACTCTATGTTTATTCAAACATGAAGCCCTTTTGAATGTATTTCAATGCTGATGGGCCACTTCCTCCTTTTTTTTTTCCCCTTGGAAGCTCTTTTTAAAGATGGTCAGGGGTTTAAAGACATCCGGGCCCTGAGAAGCTGAAGATGCAATTCCCCCTGTCCTTGGCTAGCTTCTTTTCTCCCTTGTTCCTCCTACTGGGTGTCTTGTTTTTTCTTTTCCTGCTTCACACTTTGTTTTCTTCATTGACAGAAAATATTGCTCCATATACCTCTGATTTTCCTGCTTGTTACCTGGTGGAGAAAAAAAAAAAGAGAAGATAGAGCATAGTACAGAAAGAATCACATTGGGGATCATGCCAAGGTATCTTCAACTGTCATAACTAAGGGAGGATCCCCATAGCTGCCTGAAGGTGAGCAGAAAGAGAGGGAAAAGATCCATTTCTTTCAACTGCACAGACAGATGGAAAGGCAGGAAGGTTACTAGCAGAGATGGGCAGGAACTGTGGTTTAGTGCAATTAAGCACATGAACCATGCAAGAAGGGGCACGCACAAAACACCTGCCAATCCATGGTTTGCACTCATCTCTAGTCAGGATCCATAACATTTTGATTGAAAAAATGATAAAACTGCTTCCTGTTTTTTCCTTTTCTTAATAAATGTAAAAAAACGGAAGAGCCTTCTGAGTTGCTTTGCTTTTCTAAAGCCAGCCAATATAGCTAGGGATGTGAAATGAGAAAGCATGGGAATTTCCTGAGTCCCTGCATCTAAACTAGAAAGCAGTTTGATATTAGCACGTTTTGTGTGGTCATATAAACAAAAATATGGGGATTCTTTAATAGGAATGGAAATGGGATGGAATATAGACCAAACCAGTTGTGATGGAACTATGGGAAACATGTAAAAACATCTCAGTTAACTCAGAACTGTGGGAGAAAGGAAGTCCCATCATGGCCTTACCTATGGGTAAGAGACTCATACGATTCTTAGTGATGTGTGCCAATTTAACAATTGCTTAAAACTATGAAATATATTATTTCCAGGTAAAATTGTGGTTGAAATATTAATAACTAACCTTCTTTAGTAAAAGTTTTGAAATTTTTGGATTGATAAGTCTACTTTTAAATGAAATAAAACCATATTATTGCAACTTTATAATTTTTTTCTATGTTATTCCATAGCAGAATATGCTAGCACCATGTGGTATAAACCAGAACATGCTAAGCAAGTGGATGTAGTTCTTAAGGAAACATGCACGTTTATTATTGGCTATCTGTCATGAGTTCAGCTGAAGATCCGAAACCTGAGGGATTAACTACAGCTGAGGAGAATGCTGAGCAATTAGAAGCACAGACAGCTGAATCACCACCAGATTCTCCTCCCCCAGTAGCCAGGGTGAGGGCTACACTTCGGCAAAGACTTATGATGCAAAGGTCAGAGGATAGCTTCAGTGCTGCCGACAGAAACATCAGGTCAGCTAGTCCTGAGTTTTAACAGGATGAAAGACTTCCAGCAGTTTAATGACTATTTTGCTATATAATCAGCTCCTATAAGGGTGGGAAAGTCATGGAAGCAACAAGTCAAACTCTGGCTCACATCCACGCTCCTGACAACCTTGAACCTTGTTCTCTGGACCCTTGGCTTTGGACTCTGACCCCGGACTACGTTGTGTGATTTGGCTTAGGACCCTGACCTCAGCTCATGGTTTGTGATTTGGCTTTGGCATTTTGGTATCGGCTCTGCATCCTCTGAACTTCTGTTATTGGACTGGCTTATCGGACTTTGCTGTTGAAACCCCCAGGAACGTGACACTATCTGATACCTATCCCAATGAAAAAGTGTATAATTTGGCTAGCATTATCTCTCCAGACGTATATTGAGCAGTGCTAGCAAATAATAAGGTACAGTGGTGCCTCAACTTACAAACATAATCCATTCTGGAAGGTAGTTGTAACTCAAAACGTCATTAAGTTGAAGCACCATTTCCCATTGAAATGCACTGAAACACGATTAATCTGTTCTGGCCGAAGGGGGGGGGGGGAAAGCAAGCCAAGCGTGCAAGACCCAACGGAAATGGGGGGATAAAAAACTCCAAAAAGCAAGCAAACACCCCAAGACCCATCACACCACAGAAACATAACCCCCCAGCCCAAAACCACGCTGCAAAACCCACCCAGAACATTTTTTTTAAAGCATAAAGCAGAACCTTACCTTACCAGAGAGCCGAAAGCCTCCTCCGATTGCATTCATTCTAACTGCTGGAGCGAAAGAGCTACAAAGAAGCAGCCTCTTCACCTACCTATGGTTAGCAATTTGAATTCTCCACCTTTTATCCCTGCCTTTTTCTGTTCGTAACTGGAAGCTCCAGCCACAAGTCGAAGCAAAATTTTACAGCCGGAGCTGGTCAGAACTCGAAATGGTCATAAGCTGGGATGTCTGTAAGTCAAGGCACCACTATATCTGAGCCCCAAACCAATCCACTTCATGGTTACCAGCTTCCTAAATAACAGCTAAAACCAAGGAAAAGTTTTCTGTGCACATTTCAGGCTCCAGATATTAAAATAGAACCTATGGAGAATAAAAAGAATACAGTGGTACCTCGCTTAATGAGCGACCCATTTAACGATGAATCTGCATAGCGATGGAGTTTTTGTGATCGCATTGCGATGTTTTAAATGGGGGAAATTGCTTTTTGATGATCGTGGGGAAGCGCTTCCCCATGATCATCCAAAAGCCCCCCCGAAAGAGAGCCTTGGACCTGCAAGAGAGAGAGAGAGAGAGAGGGGTTTGCGAAGCTGGCTTCCCCGCCATCTTTGCAAACACCCGCCCATCAGCTGTGCTTCAGGCTGGCTGAGCCAGCCCGAAGCACAGCTGATGGGCGGGTGTTTGCAAAGATGGCGGGGAAGCCAGCTTCACACATGCTCTCTCTCTCTCTCCCCCCTCGCAACTCCAGCCTGGGCAGGGAGACTCAGTCACCCTGGCCGTGGTGGCGCAGTGCCTCAGTCTCCTTGCTCTGGCTGGACCTGCAAGGGGAGAGAGAGAGACAGAGCGCCGGGTTTGCGAAGCTGGCTTCCCTGCGATCTTTGCCAGCCCGAAGCACAGCTGATGGGCGGGTGTTTGCAAAGATCGCGGGGAAGCCAGCTTCTCTCTCTCTTTCTCCCCCCCCCTTTGCAACTCCAGCCTGGGCAGGGAAACTCAGTCACCCTGGCTGTGGTGGTGCGGTGCCTCAGTCTCCTTGCCCAGGCTGGACCTGCAAGGGGTGGAGAGAGAGAGAGCGCAGAAGCACAGCTGATTGATGGTTCCAAAATGGCCACCCGCTGTGTTGCCTCGCTTTAGAGGAACCGAACATGGCGGTGGGATCGAGGATTTTCGCTTAAAGGTGAGTTTTTTCCCCCATAGGAATGCATTAAATATGTTTTAATGCATTCCTATGGGGTTTTTTGCCCCGCATAGCGACGAATCCGTATAGCGATGATTTTTTCGGAATGGATTATTGGCGCTATGCAGGGCACCACTGTACACCTTGCCGAATGGATGAATGCTGGGTTCCTACCAGGACAAAACTCTAGCTGGACTATCTGGAAGTCACCGAATATGCTTCAAAGCAAAGTAGAGAGATCATGTTTCCTGGGACTGTGGTGAAATTCATTCAATGCAGCACTTCTGTGCATGCAACTTATGCCTCCCATGTGTACAAAAGACCTAGGAAACGGCTGATATAATGCAATCGAAATAGCCCACATTTGGTCACAAATAGTCTAATTACTGTATTTTTCCATGTATAAAATGACACAAATAACACTTTTCCCTAAAAATCATTCAAGGAAAATTTTAGGGTTGCTTTATACACAGAAGGAGGCAGAGGAGTTGCCGCGCTGGGCCACCCTTCGTGGCTGCCCATTGACTGCTCCACTACCTCTGGCAACAGTCAAAATTGGGGGTCGTCTTATACATTGAGGGGGGTTGTATACATAAAAATATAGTATATTAACATTTTAATTTTTCTAAACTATATCTTGCATTCACACATAACTTGTGCAATGCTTTGATTTGGATAAAAAGGTTGCTAAAGTTTTGGAGAGTTCAGTTTGTTGGGCAGTTTCTTAGTCTCCCGTTCTTAGATGTCATGGTCCTACGCAAAACTGACCTCTGACTGGGACACAAGGTCTACAGAAAACCCACCCACACAGACTGGTACCTACACAAAAACTCCAACCACCACCCACAGCAAAAAAGAGGCATAATCAAAATACTGTTAGACCGTGCAAATTGGAACGGTGAAGCTCAGTTTCTCAGCACTGAACTCAACCATCTGAATTGGGACCTACAGGCAAATGGCTACTCCAAAAATGAAATCACAAGAGCCATCAAACCTAAAAAGCAACACAAAACTGAAGAAGAAAAAGAGCCACCCTTAAATAAAGTATTTCTGCCATACATCAAAGGGGTCACGGACCGCATGGGGAAACTTTTGAAAAAACACAACCTACAAACAGTATTTAAGCCCACCACAAATGTTACAGTCAGCAAAGGACAGAAGGGACCCCCTCACCACTGCAGGAGTATACCGGACACCTTGCAGTTGTGGCCAGGTATATAATGGAACCACAAAACAAAGCATCCACACCAGAATCAAAGAACATGAGAGACACTGCAGACTAAAACAACCAGAAAACTCTGCAGTAGCTGAACATGCCCTAAAACAAGCTGGACATGAAATTCTATTTCAAAATACAGTGATGCCTCGCTTAGCGATCGCTCCATTGAGCGATGAAATCGCTTAGCGACTGAGTTTTTGTGATTGCAAAAGCGATCAGTTTGCGATGATCACTATGGGGTTTTTCGCTTTGCTATGATCGCGGGGAAGCGATCATGGCAAAGTGACCCTTTTTTAACAGCTGATTGGCGGTTTCAAAATGGCCACCAGGAAAACAAAATGGCCGCCCGCTGTGTTTCCTCGCTTTAGAGGCACCGAAAATGGCCACCCCTATGGAGGATCTTCGCCGGACGGTGAGTTTTTAGCCCATAGGAACGCATTAATCACATTTTAATGCGTTTCTATGGGCTTTTAAATATCACTTAGCGATGAAATCGCTTAGCAATGTTTTTCCTGGAACGGATTAACGTCGCTAAGCGGGGCACTACTGTACTGAAATAATGGACAGCACCAGCAATCATTATGTCAGACTGCACAGGGAAGTCACTGAAATCCAGAAGCACCAGCAGAACGTCTACAAAAAAGAGGAAAGTTTGAAACTCAACAAAACTTGCCTCCCAGCTCTGAAAAACACAGCATGCAAAAGGTCAACAATCTCTACCCAGCCACAAGGACCGGGGATCACTACACACAAAAGACCAGCTAATAACACCCATCAATCACAGTGACAGATAATCTCTCCTCCTTATCACAACAATACACCCGCAAGACACACTAATCTGTCATGAGTGCTTCCGAAGATCTGGACCCAGAAGGGTTAACTGTGGCTGAGGAGAATGTGGAGAGATCGGAAACAGCTGAGCAGCCTCCAGGTTCTCCCTCCACAGCAGACAGGCTTCGGGGCAGGCTTCGGAAAAGACTCAGGGCAAGAAGAGCAGAGGATCGCTCTAAGGCTTTCCACAGGGACCTGCGTTCACCTAGCCCTGAGTACTAGCAGAATAGAGAGCTTTCCAACAGCTCAAGGAGCTGCTTTAGGATAAAACAAGCTGCAGCGAAGCCAGAAACTTTGTGGAAGCAAGGAGTCAACATCTTGGCTGGCATCCACGTCTCTTGTTCCTGAACTCTGGACCTTGACCCTGGGCCTGCGCTGGTATTGAACTTTGGACCTTGGCCCTGGACTACGTACTCTGGACTCTGGACTCTGACTGTGTATCTGACCCTGGACTTTGACTTTGGACTGCACTCTGTAAGTTTGTTTCGGAATTCTGGTTTGCATTCTTGGTATCTCTGACCTTGGACTGGTTTATCGGACTTCGGCTATTGTAACCCCCGGGAACGTGACATAATCACCCATTTCTTGAAAAGGACAAAAGCCTATCTTACAGCCATAAATACTCAACTCCCAAGCAAACTGCACCAGAGCACAGACAGAGTTCTCATTCACGTCCTCTGAAGATGCCGGCCACAGAGATTGGCGAAACATTAGGAAGAACAACCTTCGGAATATGGCCAAAGAGCACGAAAAACCCACAACAACTAGTTTCTTAGTCCTTTTTCTATTTGTACACTTGAATCTCTTCCCCCTCCCCTCCATGGCTGTGCAAACCCTGCTCTTCCAGATGGGCACATCTCTGCGCTTCTTCCTCCTTTAGTCTCTCCCCTATCCTGCCTTGCAAGGCCATCAGAGGAGGATGGTCCGGCCAAGGTCTTCCTGGCTTGGGAACCAAGGATGAGTCCCTGGGGGTCTCTCGTAGGACATCACAACTGAAGAGCCCATGTTGAGCTGCTGAAGGATCACTTCTCTTTTTAAACTGGAAGAAACTGCACCATGGGAATAATAACTCCATTTATTATATAGCAGAAGCTCATGCTGAAGAATTATGAGAATGTGTTTCTCTCCAACTTCAGTGTTTTTTAAGGAGGTGACTCCCCTATTGTATTAAGAGCTAACAATAAACCTACAAATTATAGACCTCTTTCCATGCTCCTCTTTCCTTTCATATCAAAAAAGACTCTCTGAAAGCGAACCTCCCTTTCTCCCCACTGATGTTGTCCCTCAATCCTGGAAACAGGCTTTTCTCCCCTCGCTGACTTTGGCATTTCCTCAAAACCAAACAAACAGAAAAAGTGCCTCAGTGTGCCCTTCTTCCTTTCCACTCCACCCCAGACCTTCGAAAGCCAAAGGCAGCAGAGGCATCCTAGCTCAGAGATTCTAGCAGCAACAGGACAAGTAAGCATCTCGTGGCCTCTGCTGAACCTTGTGACAAGAAGCCCGCTCCATCTTCTCCGGTCTAAGCACTAGGCCATCCTGCCCTCTGGCTCTTCTGTGACTGATGGGAGTGGGTAGGTAGGTGCACCTCTTTTTCTGCTGAGCACTCTTCAGAGGCAGAAACATCAGTCTAGTTGGAGCAGGATGAGACCCTCAGTTCATTCTTTCCCACCTTCTTTCTTTCCTCATGCATAACTTCTAGGCCAGTGATGGTGAGCCTTTTTGAGCCCGAGTGCCCAAACAGCAACACAAAATCAACTTAATTATTTTGAAGTGCCAATACTGCAATTAATACCCAAATGCTGAGGTTTAAGTTTAGGAAAAACAACTGCTCCTGCACTGCAAGGGTTAAATGCTCCCCCACAATTTTCCTTAACAAATAAATACTTTCTGATCCTCCAATCCCCCATTTGGCTAGACTGGTAATGGTCGCCATTGCACCCCTCCACTGGACCACTGCACCAGCAGAGGGGAGTGCCAAAATCTGGGATCGGAGGATGGGTAAGTAATTTTCTATGGTGACTTATGGCTCATGTGCCCACAGAGAGGGCTCTGCATGCCAGCTGTGGCACGCGTGCCATAGGTTTGCCATCACTCTGCTAGGCCATCCAGCCTGCCCAAAGCAACCACCATTTCTTACTTTCCTTCTCCCATCCTTGCCTTTTCAGGAGGGGAGAGACAAAGCAAGCCAAAGCAAGAGGAAGAGAACGGGCAATGCCTCACTCATCTCTGCACCCTCTCTCTCCCTCAACATGTGCCGTGGAAGTTCTTAGTAACCCTAAGCACTGTACAGGCAAAAGAAAGGGGAAAAAACCCCAGCCACATCTTTTAAGCCAGTCAACATATTTAGCAGTTACAAATCTACTGAAGGAATGTCGGGCAAACTATTTATTTATTTATTTATTTATTTATTTATTTATTTATTTGATTTTTATCCCGCCTATTTGGACCAACGCTCCACTCTAGGCAGCTTCCAATATAAAATCAGAAAGTAAAAACAATATCAAATACATAATAATAGTAAAGGAAAATCAAGGATTGGCTGGAGTGAAGGCCTGGATAAACAACCATGTTTTTGATTGGGTTTTAAAGATGCCCAGTGTAGGGGCCGCGCAAATCTCTGGAGGGAGATTGTTCCAGAGGCGAGGAGCCACGGCCGAGAAGGCCCGGTTTCGTGTCTTCTCCTTCCAGGCCTCTCTCGGTGTCAGGCTCCTCAGCCTCACCTCCTGGCTCGCGTGGGTGATCTGGGTAGACCTTGGTGGAAGCAGGCGTTCTGCCAAATATCGAGGTCCTAAGCCATTTAGGGCCTTATAAGTAAGCATTAAAACTTTGAAGTTGACGCGGAAACAGATGGGCAGCCAATGCAGTGCGGCCAGCGTTGGAGAGATGTGTTGGAATTTTCTCACTCCGGTAAGGAGTCTGGCTGCCGCATTCTGCACCACCTGAAGTCTCTGCATCAGCCTCAAAGGCAGCCCCATGTAGAGCGCGTTACCGTGGTCTAATCTTGAGATTACGAGCGCATGCACCAAGGTAGTGAGCGCCCCCGTCTCGAGATAGGGTCACAGCCGGGCAATCCGCCAGAGATGAAAAAAGGCGGTGCGGACTACCGACATCACCTGGGTCTCCATGGTTAGCGTCGGGTCCAGATGTATGCCCAGGCTGTGAACTCTGCTCTTTGCGGCCAAGGTGACCCCCCCCCCCCCCAAATGTGATAGAGTCACCTAAGCCAACCACCACGGGGGCACCCAACCTCAGTACTTCTGTCTTATCCGGGTTCAGCCTCACCCCGTTCTTCTGCATCCATTGCAGTACGGCCCCCAGGCAGCGCTGGAGTGACAGGACAGCATCACCTGCAGTTGGTGAAAAGGAGATGCAGAGCTGGGTGTCATCAGCATATTGATGACACGAAGCCCCACATCCCCCGATGACCCCAGCTAGCGGCCTGATATAGATGTTAAACAGCATTGGGGAAATGATCGACCCCTGTGGAACCCCACAATTGAGACTCCACGGGGCAGAGACACTCTCCCCAAGCTGTACTCTCTGGGGACGGTCCCCCAAGAAGGAACAGAGCCAGGCAAGTGCCGAGCCCCCAATTCCCAACTCAGAGAGCCTCCCCAGGAGGATACTGTGGTCAACGGTATCGATGGCCACCAAAATGTCGAGGAGGACCAGCAGAGAGATTTTGCCCGTCGGCCTCCCTCAGCAGGTCTTCGTACAGGGCAACCAATGCTGTCTCTGTACCGTGGCGCGGCCTGAAGCCCGACTGAAACAGATCCAGGGCATCTGATTCATCCAGGTATGCCTGAAGCTGATTGGCCACCACCCTCTCGACCACTTTGCTCATGAAAGAAACGTTGGCGAAGGGCCTATAATTGCCAATTTTGTCCACCGCCAAACTAGGTTTCTTTCTTATGGGCCTAATGAGTGTCTCCTTGAGGGCAGATGGAAATCTGCCCTCCAGGAAAGACCCATTAAATTATTACCGTGGCCCATTCTGTTGTTGTCGGCCTGGCTGCTTTGATTAGCCAGGCCGGTCAAGGGAGGAGGAGGAGGCTCGACAGTGATCAAGCACCCTGGCCACAGTATCAGGTGTTACAGGCTGAAAGGAATCAAAAGTCACCGGGAAAGATGGAGCGCTGGACATCTCTGCTCGACTCACTGTATTTAAAAAAGGAGAGAGCTCCCGGCGGATGGCCTCCACTTTCGTTTTTAAAAAGGCTGAAAACTGGTCAGGTGAAAATATAGGGGGAGGCCTATCATCTGAACCAGTTCTGGATAGGTCGCAAACTATGCGGAATAATTCCGCCTGCTGATTGGACACTTCGCTTATCTGGTTAGTGAAGAATGATCTACATGCAGCCTTTACCTTAGTTAGGTAAAGGTTAGTTGCGACCCTAACAGCTATCCAATTATAATCCATCGAGTTCTTCCTCCATTTACGCTTTAGCCTTCGCCTGTATCGCTTCATCGCTTGGAGCTCCTGGTTAAACCAGGGCGCAGGCGGAGCTCTGAGCTGGAGAGGGTGCTTAGATGCGATCATGTCTATAGCCCTGGTGGCAGCAGTGGACCAGCTGTCAACCAGGCCCTCAACAGGAGCACCAGCCAGGTCAGCCGAGACACCTCTCATGGCCTCATGGAATCCAACAGGATCCAGTAACCTTCGAGGGCGGATCATAGAAATAGGTCTCTGCTCCCCGTGAGGTGGGAGTGCCACTGAGAGGTTACATTTTATTAGGTGATGATCTGACCGACACGAGGTCAGTCACCACCAGACTACACTCACTCCTATTGGTGGAAAAAAAACAGGTCCAGCGTAAGGCCACCTATGTGGGTGGGGCCGATAAGATGTTGGGACATGTTCAAGGAAGCCATGGTTTCCAAGAACTCAAGAGCTGGCCCTGTAGTCTCTGCCCCCGCATGCATGTTGAAGTCACCCAAGACCAGAAGCCTCGGGGACCCCAACAGTGCCGCAGAGACAAAGTCGGCCAGCTCCAGTAGGGAAGTGGCTGGGTCACGGGAAGCGCGATAACCCAGCAAAATCCCAATACCATCCCTAGCCCCTACCAACACGTGGAGTGCCTCTAGACCTGGCTTTACCACCAAGGAGCACCTAGTAACCTCTAAGTTGGATTTGTAAACAATGGCTACTCCCCCCGCCCCTCCAGTCTACCCTGGTGCTGGACTGCATAACCGGGCGGGCAGATGAGAGCCAGGGGAGGGCCACCCTCCCCATTGATCCACATCTTGGTTATGCATGCCAGGTCTGCATCCTCTTCCAGGATAAGATCGTAAATCACCTGGAATTTATTGGATACAGACCTGGCATTCAACAGCACCAGCTTTAGAGTGGAGGGCTGGCTGGACTGACTACCTTGATATTGGGGGTTGGTCACAGTCTCAGAACAATGAACAGCCTGCAAACATCTGTTCATCGTTCTTCTAGCACAAGTAGGGACTGTGCCAATGCCATATCTTCCTCTACCCATGATCACGGGGATGTTAAAAGGCCCCTCACTGGGCGGGCAGGCCTTCCACTCCATATCCAATAAAGAAAGGAAAAGAAAAAAGAAAAATCAATCAATTACAGTAAATTAACTAGGCAACCAAACTTAACAAAAAATACATACATATATCAAATATGTACAGTGGTGCCCCGCATAGCGAGGTTAATCCATTCCGGATTAACCTTCACTATGCGAAAACATCGCTGTACGGGGCAGGAAAAGCCTATTGGAACGCATTAAACTTAGTTTAATGCGTTCCAATAGGCGCCAAAACTTACCCCTCCAGCGATGTTTTCGCTGGTCCGGCGGCCATTTTGGAGCCGCCGAACAGCTGTTCAGCGGCTCCAAAATGGCCGCCGGATGACCCGAAATGGCCCCCTGTCAGTGTTTTCGCGCCCTCCCCTTGCTTACCGAGGTTGCGAAAACGCTGCGGGGGGGCATTTCGGGTCGTCCGCGGCCATTTTGGAGCCGCCGAACAGCTGTTCGGTGGCTCCAAAATGGCCGCCGGACGCCCCAATCGTCGCAAAGCGAGTGCGGCGATTGGGGCAGCTCTGTATAGCGATCCCCAAAAAGGGATCGCTATACGGATTCTTCGTTATACGGTGCACTCTTTAAGCGAGGCACCACTGTACTATTAACAGAAAATACAAAAAAGAACAATAAAAATGCCAAATAATAGGCCACATGTGTATACACTAAGAATAAATTTTTGAAAACCACGTGCTAAAACCCCACATATAGTCCTGGTCCTCGCTCCTCCTCCACACAACCTTGACCATTCAGCAATGTCAATTTAGGTGTTGTTTTAGGTGTCGTAAGAGCTGATGCTAAAGATGGAGTAGTAATATTACTCATGGAGGTAAACAAAAAGGTTTTAGTCATGAGCTCTAAGGTAGACCAAGTTGTTTCAATCGCTGGCCCTTCCCGCCCCGTATGCGGGGGCAGAGCGTCTTTGCAGATGGTCCGAAAGGGAGGAAGGGAGCGAGCCAGTTCTAAGAAGGATCCCGTCCCCTGAAGATCCAACATGGTGACCAGCCAGCCAGGGAACGGGACAAACAAGGCACTCTTACTCTCTCTCATTGTCATCCTGAGTTCCCCCTTACAGCCTTGCATACCAGCGTACCAAAAAGTTAAAGGTCTTCGCCACAGACAGGCAGAAAAGGTTCAGCCTCCCCAGGCGCAGATATCAGTTTCAGGCATGCTAGCTGAGTTGGCTTCTGGGGGGAGAGGGGAGGGAGCGCAAGCCTCGAACCTCAGATCCTTTCCTTCCAAAGAACTCATCCAGAGACCAGCTGGAGGGGGAGGGAGGAAGGGACGTA